>NW_023270451.1:50977880-51042903 GCF_011800145.1 Mirounga leonina
AAAGAAAGAAAGAAAGAAAGAAAGAAAGAAAGAAAGAAAGAAAGAAAAAGAAAGAGAGGAAGGAAGGAAGGGAAGGAAAGAAAGGAGGATGAATTGGTACTGCACTATTCAGTGACCAGGCAGTCAGGACTTGAACCCAGGCAGTCTAGCTCCAGAACACATTCTTCTGACCTACAGTTACGAGATCCAGACAGGGGTCAGAAGAGCCTAGCTGATTTCACCCTATCCGCCCCTCCCTGCTCCAGTCGATGCTCATATTACTAGCCCAGGGAAAATTGCAATTCAGGTCAAATGAATTCATGGTAGATACGAAGGGATGTTTCATGGATAAAAATAAGTCACAAAAGTATAATCTGGGGGATGTGCGGTAAGAAGTGTACATGTGTTTATAACCACAATTGCAATGATTTACCATTGCAATAAATCTGATAAGGTTTATGTTCCAAAAAACTGTCTGAGGCTGCTTTTTTCCATCATTCTTCTTCCTATTAGCTGCCTCCTTGACTTACTGCCTCACCATCAGTCCATACTCTAGGTGAGGGACAATTGTCCTAACTCATCCTCTACCGGGAATTGTTCTGTACCTAGGAATGTCAGCCCAAAGCTGGTCCACAGGTCATCTATTACAATTACATGTAATAGAGCTGCCACCTACCCACCCAGGCCTGAGCCTGGACTGTCTTGGGAGTGAGGCCAGGACTCAGTCTGGTTTGGGAAGCACTGACTCTGGAGTGGTGCTTCTTCAACTTTAATGTGCCCATGAATCACCTGGGGGTCTTGATAAGATGCAGATTCTAATTCAGTTGATCTAGGGAGGGGTCCAAGATTCTGCATTTCTGAAAGCTAATAGGTGATGCTGATGCGAGGGCCCAAGGACCACACCTGGAGAAGCAAGAACAATCTGTTATCGACAGAAAAGGTGCCTGAGCACTCCTCCTGGCCTCCAGAAATGCTAGCAGCCTTGAGAAAAGCTGATGTAAGAAAGGAGGTAGAAGAAAGAATGAGATGAGTCAGGATGTAGTTGAAGTAAAGCCATCCTGCCCATTTTCCTAACCCATGACAATTCCCAGAGCTATCGAATAGCATGAGGTTATAATTAATATTCTTTTTTTAAAAAAATTTTTTATTGTTATGGTAATCTCCATACATTACATCATTAGTTTTAGATATAGTGTTCCATGATTCATTGTTTGTGCGTAACACCCAGTGCTCCATGAAGAACATGCCCTCTTTAATACCCATCACCAGGCTAACCCATCCTCCCCGCCCCTCCCCTCTAGAACCCTCAGTTTGTTTTTCAGAGTCCATCGTCTCTCATGGTTCGTCTACCCCTCCGATTTCCCCCCCTTCATTCTTCCCCTCCTATAATCTTTTTTTTTTTTCTTAACATATATTGCATTATTTGTTTCATAGGTACAGATCTGAGATTCAACAGTCTTGCACAATTCACAGCGCTTACCAGAGCACACACCCTCCCCAGTGTCTATCACCCAGTCAGCTCATCCCTCCCACCCCACCCCCCACTCCAGCAACCCTCAGTTTGTTTCCTGAGATTAAGGATTCCTCATATCAGTGAGGTCATATGATACATATCTTTCTCTGATTGACTTATTTCACTCAGCAAAATACCCTCCAGTTCCATCACGTCGTTGCAAATGGCAAGATCTCATTCCTTTTGATGGTTGCATAATATTCCATTATATATATATACCACATCTTCTTTATCCATTCATCTGTCGATGCACATCTTGGCTCTTTTCACAGTTTGGCTATTGTGGACATTGCTGCTATAAACATCAGGGTGCAGGTACCCTTTCTGATCCCTACTTTTGTATCTTTGGGGTAAATACCCAGGAGTGCAATTGCTGGATCATATGGTAGCTCTATTTTCAACTTTTTGAGGAACCTCCATACTGTTTTCCAGAGTGGCTGCACCAGCTTGCATTCCCACCAACAGTGTAGGAGGGTTCCCCTTTCTCCACATCCCCGCCAGCATCTGTTGTTTCCTGACTTGTTAATTTTAGCCATTCTGACTGGTGTGAGGTGGTATCTCATTGAGGTTTTGATTTGGATTTCCCTGATGCAGAGCGACGTTGAGCACTTTTTCATGTGTCTGTTGGCCATTTGGATGTCTTCTTTGGAAAAATGTCTGTTCATGTCTTCTGCCCATTTCTTGATTGGATTCTTTGTTCTTTGGGTGTTGAGTTTGATAAGTTTTTTATAGATTTTGGATACTAGCCCTTTATCTGATATGTCATTTGCAAATATCTTCTCCCATTCTGTAGGTTGTCTTTTGGTTTTGTTGACTGTTTCTTTTGCTGTGCAAAAGCTTTTTATCTTGATGAAGTTCCAATAGTTCATTTTTGCCCTTGCTTCCCTTGCCTTCGGTGATGTTTCTAGGAAGAAGTTGCTACGGCTGAGGTCGAAGAGGTTGCTGCCTGTGTTCTCCTTTAGGATTTTGATGGACTCCTGTCTCACATTGAGGTCTTTCAACCATTTGGAGTCTATTTTTGTGTGTGGTGTAAGGAAATGGTCCAGTTTCATTCTTCTGCATGTGGCTATCCAGTTTTCCCAACACCATTTGTTGAACAGACTGTCTTTTTTCCATTGGACATTCTTTCCTGCTTTGTCGAAGATTAGTTGATCATAGAGTTGACAGTCCATTTCTGGGCTCTCTATTCTGTTCCACTGATCTATGTGTCTGTTTTTGTGCCAGTACCATACTGTCTTGATGATGACAGCTTTGTAATAGAGCTTGAAGTCCGGAATTGTGATGCCACCAGCTTTGCTTCTCTTTTTCAACATTCCTCTGGCTATGCGGGGTCTTTTCTGGTTCCATACAAATTTTAGAATTATTTGTTCCATTTCTTTGAAAAAAGTGGATGGTATTTTGATGGGGATTGCATTGAATGTGTAGATTGCTCTAGGTAGGTAGCATTGACATCTTCACAATATTTGTTCTTCCAATCCATGAGCATGGAACGTTTTTCCATTTCTTTGTGTCTTCCTCAATTTCTTTCATGAGTATTTTATAGTTTTCTGAGTACAGATCCTTTGCCTCTTTGGTTAGATTGATTCCTAGGTATCTTATGGTTTTGGGTGCCATTGTAAATGGGATCGACTCCTTAATTTCTCTTTCTTCTGTCTTGTTGTTGGTGTATAGGAATGCCACTGACTTCTGTGCATTGATTTTATATCCTGCCACTTTACTGAATTCCTGTATGAGTTCTAGCAGTTTTGGGGTGGAGTCTTTTGGGTTTTCCACATAAAGTATCATAGCATCTGCAAAGAGTGAGAGTTTGAATTCTTCTTTGCCAATTTGGATGCCTTTGATTTCTTTTTGTTGTCTGATTGCTATGGCTAGAACTTCCAATACATGTTGAATAGCAGTGGTGATAGTGGACATCCCTGCCGCATTCCTGACGTTAGGGGGAAAGCTCTCGGTTTTTCCCCATTGAGAATGATATTCGCTGTAGGTTTTTCATAGATGGCTTTTATGATATTGAGGTATGTACCCTCTATGCCTATACTCTGAAGAGTTTTGATCAAGAAAGGATGCTGTACTTTGGCAAAAGCTTTTTCTGCATCTATTGAGAGGATCATATGGTTCTTGTTCTTTCTTTTGTTAATGTATCACGTTGATTGATTTGCGGATGTTGAACCAACCTTGCAGCCCAGGGATAAATCCCACTTGGTCGTGGTGAATAATCCTTTTAATGTACTGTTGGATCCTATTGGCTAGTATTTTGGTGAGAATTTTTGCATCCATGTTCATCAGGGATATTGGTCTGTAATTCTCCTTTTTGATGGGGTCTTTGTCTGGTTTGGGGACCAAGGTAATGGTGGCCTCATAAAATGAGTTTGGAAGTTTTCCTTCCATTTCTATTTTTTGGAACAGTTTCAGAAGAATAGGTATTAATTCTTCTTGAAATGTTTGGTGGAATTCCCCTGGGAAGCCATCTGACCCTGGGCTTTTGTTTGTTGGGAGATTTTTGATGACTGCTTCAATTTCCTTAGTGGTTATAGGTCTGTTCAGGTTTTCTATTTCTTCCTGGTTCAGTTTTGGTAGTTGATACATCTCTAGGAATGCATCCATTTCTTCCAGGTTATCTAATTTGTTGGCATAGAGTTGCTCATAATATGTTCTTATAATTGTATTTCTTTGGTGTTGGTTGTGATCTCTCCTCTTTGATTCATGATTTTGTTGATTTGGGTCATTTCTCTTCTCTTTTTGATAAGTCTGGCCAGGGGTTTATCAATCTTGTTAATTCTTTCAAAGAACCAGCTCCTAGTTTCATTGATCTGTTCTACTGTTCTTTTAGTTTCTATTTCATTGATTTCTGCTCTGATCTTTATTATTTCTCTTCTCCTGCTGGGTTTAGGCTTTCTTTGCTGTTCTTTCTCCAGCTCCTTTAGGTGTAGGATTAGGTTGTGTACTTGAGACCTTTCTTGTTTCTTGAGAAAGGCTTGTATTGCTATATACTTTCCTCTTAGGACTGCCTTTGCTGCATCCCAAAGATTTTGAATAGTTGTGTTTTCATTTTCATTGGTTTCCATGAATTTTTTAAATTCTTCTTTAATTTCCTGGTTGACCCATTCGTTCTTTAGTAGGATGCTGTTTAGCCTCCACGTATTTGAGTTCTTTCCGACTTTCCTCTTGTGATTGAGTTCTAGTTTCATAGCATTGTGGTCTGAAAATAGTCAGGGAATGATTCCAATCTTTTGGTACTGGTTGAGACCTGATTTATGACCTAGGATGTGATCGATTCTGGAGAATGTCCCATGGGCACTAGAGAAGAATGTGTATTCCGTTGCTTTGGGATGGAATGTTCTGAATATGTCTGTGAAGTCCATTTGGTCCAGTGTGTCATTTAAAGTCCTTATTTCCTTGTTGATCTTTTGCTTAGATGATCTGTCCATTTCAGTGAGGGGGGTATTAAAGCCCCCCACTATTATTGTATTGTTGTCGATGTGTTTCTTTGCTTTTGTTATTAATTGCCTTATAGAATTGGCTGCTCCCATGTTAGGGGCATAGATATTTACAATTGTTAGATCTTCTTGTTGGATAGACCCTTTAAGTAGGATATAGTGTCCTTCCTCATCTCTTATTACAGTCTTTGGTTTAAAATCTAATTTGTCTGATAGAAGGATTGCCACCCCAGCTTTCTTTTGGTGTCCATTAGCATGGTAAATGGTTTTCCACCCCCTCACTTTCAATCTGGGGGTGTCTTTGGGTCTAAAATGAGTCTCTTGCAGACAGCATATCGATGGGTCTTGTTTTTTTATCCAATCTGATAGCTTGTGTCTTTTGATTGGGGCATTGAGCCCATTTACATTCAGGGTAACTATTGAAAGATAGGAATTTAGTGCCATTGTATTGCCTGTAAGGTGACTGTTACTGTCTATTGTCTGCATTCCTTTCTGGTCTATGTTGCTTTAGGGTCTCTCTTTGCTTAGAGGACCCCTTTCAAGATTTCTTGTAGGGCTGGTTTCGTGTTTGAAAATTCCTTTAGTTTTTGTTTGTCCTGGAAGCTTTTTATCTCTCCTTCTATTTTCAATGACAGCTTAGCTGGATAGAGTATTCTTGGCTGCATATTTTTCTCATTTAGTGCTCTGAATATATCCTGCCAGTCCTTTCTGGCCTGCCAGGTCTCTGTGGATAGGTCTGTTGCCAATCTAATGTTTCTACCCTTGTAGGTTACATATCTCTTCTCCCGAGCTGTTTTCAGGATTTTCTCTTTATCTCTGAGACTCGTAAGTTTTACTATTAGATGTCGGGGAGTTGACCTATTTTTATTGATTTTGAGAGGGGTTCTCTGTGCTTCCTGGATTTTCATGCCTGTTTCCTTCCCCAAATTAGGGAAGTTCTCTGCTATAATTTGCTCCATTATACCTTCTGCCCCTCTCTCTCTTTCTTCTTCTTCTGGGATCCCAATTATTCTAATGTTGTTTCGTCTTATGGTATCGCTTATCTCTCGAATTCTGCCCTCATGATCCAGTAGTTGTTTATCTCTCTTTTTCTCAGCTTCTTTATTTTCCATCATTTGGTCTTCTATATCACTGATTCTCTCTTCTGCCTCATTTATCCTAGCAGTTAGTGCCCCCATAGTTGATTGCACCTCTTTAACAGCCTTTTTGATTTAGACTTGGGTTAGATTTTAGTTCTTTTACTTCTCCAGAAAGGGTTTCTCTAATAACTTCCATGCTTTTTTCAAGCCCAGCTAGTATCTTTAAAGTGATGATTCTGAACTCTAGATCCGACATCGTACTAATGTCCGTATTGAGTAGGTCCCTGGCAGTCGGTACTATCTCTTGTTCTTTTTGTTGAGGTGATTTTTTCCATCTTGTCATTTTGTCCAGAGGAGACTAGATTAATGAGAGAACAAAATGCTAACAGGGTAACAACGTCCCCAGAAAATATACTCTAAACAAATCAGAAAAGATTTGAAGCCAGGGGAAAAGAAAGGGAAAGAAAGAAAAAAGAAAAAAAAAGATAAAGATAAAAACAAACAAAAACAGAACAAAACAAAAAAACCCAGAATATGATCAAATATGATCAGGCTGGTATATAGATCAGTGCCACACACTAGATTTGGGGTCTATTTTGGTCTATTAGAAGAAAGTGTCTCCCAAACTTTTAAAGAAAGAAAAACTTATATATGTACAAAAATAAGAGTTGATATGATGATGGGATGGAATATGACTGTAAAGATGGAAATTATAAAAAATTTTATAAAAGGAATTGATAAGAAGCTGTTTGAAAAAAGAAAGAAGAGGATTTAAAAAAAAAAGAAAGAAAAAGGAGAGAATGTGATCAGGCAGGGGAGTAGAAAAAACCATACACTAGAGATTTAGGGTATATTTGATCTGTTAGAAGAAACTATCTCAAAATTTTAAAGAGAGAACAACTTATATATATATATGCCAAAAATACGGGTAACTACTATGAAGGGATAGAATATGACTCTAAAAATGAAAAATAAAAATGTTTTTTTTAAAAAAGGGATTGATAAGATGTTGGTTGAAAAAGGGAAAAAGAAAAATTCAAAAAAAAAAAAAAGACAGTTAAAAAAAAATTAACTTTGAAAGACTACAGAATCATGGTAAAAAAGCCGTGGATTCTATGTGCAGTATTCCCCTAGTGCTGGAGTTCTGCCGTTCTCATTGATCAGTAAACTTGGTCTTCGCTGGCTGTTCTGGCTGATCTTCTGGGGTAGGGGCATGTTGCCGTGGTTCCTAAATGTCTTTGCCGGAGATGGAATTGCCCCGCCCTTGCCCGGTCCGGGCTAAGTAATCTGCTCGGGTTTGCTCTCCAGAGCTTTTGTTCCCTGCAAGCTCTCCGTCCAGCTTTGGAGGCGGAGAGTGAAAATGGCAGCCTCCCAATCTCTGCCCTGGAGGAGCTGAGAACTCGGGGCCCCACTCCTCAGTGTGTCCCCAGAGAAAAGCAGTCAGTCACTCCCGTCTCCCCGGTCTCCGACCGCACTCTGTGCTCACCCGGCCTGTGACCGAGCATTTCTATCTCTGGCACCTGACCCCATGTGGAGTCTCCAAACCCAGCAGATCCCTGCGGTGCGCTCTGGCGCCACTCCTCCCGGGGGAGGAAGGGGAGTCTCCCCGGATCTGCTGCTTGTTGGGTCCCTGCTGGAGGAGCAGGGGCCCGACTGTGCCGCGGATCACGGTTTATGGCAACCCTGAGCTGAGAGCCCGCTCCTGGGCTCTGTCTCTGCAGCCAGCTTCCTCGCTCCGATACCTGGGAGCTCTGCCGCACTCAGGCAGCCCCGGTCTTTCTGTGACCCCGAGAGTCCTGAGACCACACTGTCCCGGAGGGTTCCACCCCCTGCTTAGCCACCGGAGTGACGTCCCTCAGTGGAGCCGACTTCTAAAAGTTCCGATTTTGTGCTCCGCGGCTCTATCACTTGCCAGAAGCGGCCTACGGAGGCCCCTCCCCCGCCGTCTATCCTCCCGAATATCGCCTTGGATTCACTTCTCCGCACGTCCTACCTTCCAGAAAGTGGTTGCTTTTCTGTTCAGAGAGTTGCTGCTATTCTTTTCTTCAATCTCCTGTTGAGTTTGTAGGTGTTCAAAAGGGTTTGATCCCTATCCAGCTGAATTCCTGAGACCAGACAAAATCCAGGGCTCCTACTCCTCTGCCAGCTTGCTCCGCCCTATAATTAATATTCTTGATAAGACAACTTCCTTTTGAAAATCAGGTCATTATCTTGTGGATTAGGCCCTGAATAAATTTGTAGGGTGTGAAATATGTGGTACAAATATTTCCATCAAGAATTGTTAAAAACAAACAAACAAAAGGAGTTGCAGGTAGTGAACATCTGTTAGGGAGAAAAAAAAAATACTTCTGCAGATTTCCCAAAGGATTAGATAAATAAAGCATTACCTAAACTTATAAAGTCATTTCCCAAACTCCTGTGGTGCCACGGGTTCTGCTGTGGTGAGATACAACTCTAAGGAAACAACAGATGTTCCCCTTTTCCTCACTTTGCTCGTTGTCCCCAGCTCTCCACCCACTGAGTCATCCACTGCTCAGTCGAGTTTCTGAAGAGAGCCAACTCCCTTGAAAACCTCTGGTAATAGAGGTAGAGCCAAGATTTTTGAGAGAGAGAAAGTTCCTTGAATTTTTAGAGAATAGGGAAGGATTCGGGATGATGGTAGATCTTGTTTTTGTCGTGTGGGGGATTTGAGATCAAGCTTGATTCGCCAGGAAGAGGAGGATGCTCAAGGCAGACACCAGGGGGACTCCCTCTTGAGTTTGGGGGCACCTCAGAGCGTCTTCCTTCGGCGTGAAGTCTGAAGAGGCGGCAGGGCCATAGATGAACATGGGAGAGGTGCATAGACATGAGATGGTGTGAGAGAAAAACCTTTGCATCCCTTTCCCTGGATCTCTTGCCATTCTAGGGTGGTACAGGAAGTTAGCAACAAGTTGCCTCTGCCCCTCAGAGGGGCTCACAGGTGGTAGAGCTGCCATGCAGTTAGAACAAAAATAATCAGTACTGTGGGTGGCTCCTGAGAGCAGAGAGCAGAGGAGGAATTCAAATATTTCATCAGTGGGGACAGTGGAGACAGATGTCTGTGAACAAAGATCTAGCAGGACAAGTAACACTGTCAGAGATGTCCGCATGCAGCAGGCTGTCTGGAGGACGAGGAGGTGGGGCCCTCACAGTACAGTGTAAGCGCCCGTGTCCCAGGAACTGACTCACCTCCAAGGAAAGGGGGAGAAACAAGGGCCAGGTGGTGAGTGGGGTACAATATTATATTGGCCATTTACTCAAAGGAGAGCCTGAGGAAAAAACCAGCAGGGAAAGATTTACCTTGGCGTGGAAAGTTATAGATTTTTCTCAACCAGGGAAAATTGGGGTTTGAGAACAAAATAAAATGCAATTATGGCAAAACAAAGTTTCATTTTTATATACCCAATTTGGGACTCTAAATTTTGTACCTGGGAGAAAGTAAGTGCTAACTAAATGCTCATTTGGATCCAACAGATTTTAACTGAACTCCTACTATGTGCCAGCCATAGTTCTTGGTGTTGGAGAGACAGAAGTGAACAAAATAAGTTCCTGCCCTCTTGGGGGCTGGGGTGAGACAGAAAGGAAACGGATCTGTATGCCACGTGTCGAATTCTATGAAGAAAAGTCAAATACAGCCACTAAGAGATGTGTGTGTATTTGTGTGTGGTGTATACATGTGTATTTGTGAATGGTGCACGAATGTGTATGTTTGTATTTGTGTGTGGTGTATGCATGTGTACATTGTTAGATGTGTGTACGCTGCATGTTCTCTTGCAGAATTTTATATCAGTTGGTCTGGGAAGACCTCACACAGATAAAGCACTGTTTGAACAGAGACCTAACTGCAGGGAAAGACAAACCAAAGCACTCTGGGGAAAGAGGATTCAGGTAGAAAAAACAACAAACATCAAGTCTCTGAGGTCTGAGCAGACTTGAATGAATGAATGAATGGCTCTATTTTCCCTTCAAAATATCATCCTCTCTCCCCCAAATTTATTGTTTGGTTTTGCCTATTTTTGAACTTTGTATGTTTTCTTCTGTGACTTACTTTTTTCCCTCGTGTAATATTAAGGTTTTGAGATTCATTCATGTTGACATGTTGCTGAAATTCATTGATTTCCCCTGCTGCAACCTATTCGATTGAATGAGCACACCATCATTTATCCATTCTATTGCTGATGGACTTTTGGGTGGTTTCCTGTTTGTTTCACTATAAACATTCTTGCATATGTTTCACACCAAAGTTTCTCTTTATGGCCATGCTTTCTGACCCATCACAGCACACAGAGAAAACATTGTTGCTCAGCAAACTCGGAGAAGTTAGAGGGAATTTGGGGATACCTCCATGATTATTGGTGAAAAAAATAAATTTTTTATATTACATAATTATATTAAGAAAATGAATTTGTATAAAACTCCCACATAGAATCTAAAAAATCAGGTTTTATGCATGCAGTTTCTGGCCAAGATTTTAAATGATGATCTTTAAAAATTCTTGACAAAAACCATTATTCTCAAGGTTGGGAATAAAAATTTCAAAACCACGTAACAGTAATTCAAAAATGATATTTAAAGAATCAAAGCAGCTCTTCCTTTTCTTCCATTGACAAACGTTAGGTTGAAAATGCCTTGATAATGCAACTGGATTTCAAATTCAGTCAAAAGTGTTTATATCAACGATTATGAAATAATGAGGAGGCTCTTATTTGCTGAGGAGGCATGGTTACAACTATATGGAAGTCATAGGAACATTCTGCTACAAACTGCTGGAAGCACCCAGTTTAGAGACCGGTGGCTAAAGCTCACCTCGCGGGAGTCCTGCCAGACCTCCCTGGCCCTGGGCCCCGCAGCACAGAAAGGGCACTCCGCAGTTTGTACGCTTTGAGCAGAGCTGCCCCACCTAGCGTGTGGGAAGGTCATGGCTGTGCCTTGGGCTGGTAGTGCTCTTGGAGGACTTGTTTTTTATGTGGCTGGCACACGAGGGCAGAGAGAACCCCTTCCCTGCATGCAGTGCCCGTGGAAAAGAAGCTTGCCTGGGATTTCACGGGCTATCCTCTCAGCCAGCCAGGTGTCCCATCAAATCCAGGCCTCCTCCACTTCAGCATCCTCTGAGGAGCAGCCAAAGGCCACAGGCAGGGGGTACCCCTGGCTGGAAAGCTTGGCTGCACATGAGAATCATCTTGATGTTTTGAAAAATACCGATGCCTGAGTTTTGACCTTCAAAACAGTCTTGGGCAAAAGTACTTTTCTCTGGCCATTTTTACAGGTGGAGGAATAGGCTCAGAGAGGACAAGTCACTTGTCCAAGGTCACAGAGCCACGGTTCAAATGTAGGCTGGCTCCAGAGCCTGGGCCTTAACTGTGCTGTCTCTCTAAATGACCACACATTCTGAACCTTTACGGTTCCTCACTACTAATTATTAATCACTAATGGCTCTACTGTATTAATAAACTCCGCAGAAGTTTAAATACACAGAAAACACAGGAATCATAAGATACCTGGATGATTCCCAAATGATGCCCTTTTAAAAAACACTGTATTTAAAGTGTTCAGAAAAATCAAGAAATCCACAGAGGCCTTCCATTCTTCTAGTCTCCTAATGAGCATAAACAGCCTGTCACTCACGTTGGCAGGTCACAGAGTCTACAATTGTGCTTCAGCTGGCCAAGTTCACCTTGAGAGTTAGTGCTGCAAGCTCTCGGTTATTTTCCAAACCAGAAAAAAATATAATTTCTCTGTTAAAAAAAAAACAACAACACACAACTTAGAAGAGACCTTGTCCTGTTTCCACTGATTGGGCCACAGAGGCTTGGGGTCCTGGACCAGATGCCAGAGGGGAGGCAGCACTTTGGTTCAGAGGCATCCACTGGGCTTAAATCAGGTCTCTGCTGCTGGAGGGGTCACTGGGAAGCCCACTGAAGTCAGAGCGTGAGAAACATCTGCTCCTTCCTCTTTTCTGAAAGCTGTCACGACAGTAAACCGATCTGAGACAAGAGGGCTTTGTGAGACCTGGTTTCTCCTGCAAACAAGTTGGCAACTTTAATGACCTTTTGGTTGAGTACAGAAAAAACTGTCGAATGGCTCTAAAATTACTGTGTGTTCTGACCTCTTCATCAGCCCTCTTCTGAGCACTGTTTCCAGAAGAAAATAGGTAGGATGATACCCATGCCTGTGAGGCATTTTTATTTTGTTAAGAACTCATTTGCCCGCACTGCACCTTGCAAAGGCAAGGCACTGTCTTCCTGACTTCAACCCTCCCTCCCGCCTCCAACTTTTACATCAGCTCTCTAGGAAACCTGGTTTACAGATGTTGGAACCCCAGGTCATTTTCATTTACTGACAACAGTTGCTGCCAGTGCTGAGGGGACAGGCAAGAGCTGAGTATTGAATGCCTTTCTTTCTCCACTCCCACCCTTGCAAGATGGGAAACAACCAAACATAAACACGCCCATCCAGATGTTAAGGATGAAACCAAAAGGTACAATTCCAAAACTTTCTGGAAATCACCCTTGTTGAAGATGGGGTGAAAATAATAAGCCTTTGCTCCACAAACAGAACATGTTTTTACACTGAAATTCCTAAAAACTGGAAAAGATGTATTCTTCCTTTTGTTTATTTTCCAGGAGGCTGACAATTAATTTCTTCCTTTATGTAGAGAGAAAAGAATTTTGGAAAAAAGAAATGGGGCTTGGCTATGGAATTAGCAACAGAGAGCAGTTGGGTAGGGGGAGAGGATTCTAGTTCTTCACCAATAAGGGAAAGTGTGTGGCCCTGTGTCTCATTCTGGGTTTCCTTAGGTAGATGAATCTAATGTAATTTTGTTCCTTTAAAAAAAATTTTTTTTATTATGTTAATCACCATACATTACATCATTAGTTTTTGATGTAGTGTTCCATGATTCATCGTTTGCGTATAACACCCAGTGCTCCATGCAGTACGTGCCCTCTTTAATAACCATCCCCAGGCTAACCCATCCCCCCACCCTAATTTTGTTCCTTTTTTATTAAGGCAATTAATTAGAGGCTAAATTATTTGATTTTCATATTTTTCAGATTATTTTACTTTGAAAATTCATAGGTCTCTTGTGAAACAAATCATGTGTTTTGGTTCAGAAAATATGGACACTGTGTCTACCCAGGGCCTTTCTATTCAGGAGCCGAAGGGTGGGCCTGTCCAGGACCTGCCAGGCAATTAAAGTCAGGGTCAACACAATGTCCTAAAAAGAAAGCCGTTCTTCCCCACCAGGGCTGGGTGAAGGTGTAGATGAAAGCAAGGATAGGGTGGGGCAGGTGAGGCCATTCATAATGAGACAATTGGCAAAACCAGTGAGAGCAGCCCAAGGGGTTTTCCCATGGCACACAAGACCTCAGCTCCACCTGAGGAACTTGGGAGGACCATGGATTCAGCAGGGAAAAGAGTGGGCTCATGATCTGAGATCCCCTTCACACGACCCACGCTGCTTTTCTCTGTAATAAAATAGTTGTGCATCTTGTGTATTGCCTTTGGCTTTTCATCCCTTTAACAAAAACGTACAAAACCATTCACTCCAGAGAAACGGAAACCGAGAGAAATTAAACAAATCATTCCAGGAAGCATAACTTGTTGGTGGCAGGGCCAGGACTGAAAGCCAAGTCTCAGGACTCCTGACCTGTGGCCTCCCACATAGCACAGCACTGCTGAGTACTTAACTGCCTCATGCCGTCTTAGTCTCATTCTGCTTTAGGAGCTTAACATTTATAGCAAGGCCTATTTTGGTGGCTGGAGGCAGGAGAGGACAAAAAAAAAAAAATCATATAATAAAGGTAGTTTTTCTTTTGTTAGTAGACTTCAGAGCCAGGCAGAGAGGATGAAGGAATAAATAAAGACCAAGGGCCAGAGACATGGCTAAAACCCATTTATCCCTAATCGACATAAGGCTGGCCTCTGTAACTAGACATGTAGCCTCCCTCTGCCTTTCTTCCTCTGGGTAGTTTTGCTCTGTGATTCTTTTTACTGAAGTAAAAGTGCTTATTACACAGTCCAATGGCATTTAATGCAAATTTGAACTATGTGAATTTGAGAAGAGGGTGACCTGAAAATATTAACGTACTCTCAATTGGTTACCTAAATTGAAAAAAAAAAATACATTCCTCAAATTTATAAAAAAAAAAAAAATCACACAATTTCAAAGCAGGGGGCCAAATGAACTATATGCCATGTTCACATGTGACAGTGTCACTTTGGCTGCTTGATGGAAACACCCTGCCTCCTTTGTCAGTGGGCTGCGGGTGACCCTCGTGTTCGCATGCACCAGAAATTCTGCAAAAGATTTTGGTCACTTTTGTGCTGTTATTTTAATATTCATTGCTACTTAAGCATTTAAAACTTCTCGAGTCACAGAACAATATCATCCAAGATGTCATTAAATCATATGGCTCGTGTGAGTGCTGAAAATCGGGTCTTGAAATCAGTGACTTTGCAGTGCAAGTTACATAAAATGCCATTACAGAAGCCAGACAACCACTGAGACAGGCCAAGCAGTAAATTTAGTGAACTCTCAAAGGGAAATGTTAGAGAAAACACTGAGAGAAGAAAAAAGAAATACTGAAGGGCAAACACGTTACATGTTTGTGAATAGATACATTTTGAGATAATAGTCCTTCTACTGTGCCCTCTACTATTGTTTTTCCTTTAGAAAAATTAATTATGAGAGCTTTAAGTTACATGAGGTCTTCTGGAACGCATCCTTGACATAAACAAGGATATGCTGTCCCTAAGTGTTATGGGTTGAATTGTGTCCCCACAAAATATGGTGGGGTCCTAACCCCCAGACCATGTGAATGTGATCTTATTTGGAAATAGGGTCTTTGCAGATGATCAAAATAAGATGAGGTCATTAGGGTGGTCCCTAACCCAGTATGACTAGTGTCTTTAAAAAATGGGGGCATTTGGAAGCACAGACAGGTGTGTACAGAAGGAAGATGACATGAAGACACAGCGAGAGTGCCATCCACAAGCTGGGGATTGCCTGAGACCACCAGAAATTAGAAGAGGCATGGAAAGGATTCTGTCCCTCACAGCCCCCAGAAGTCAGCAAGCATGCTGAAACCTTGATTTCTGACTTCCAGCCTCCAGCACAGTGAGACAATAAATTTCCATTGTTTAAGCCACTCAACTTGTGATACTTTGTTAGGTCAGCCCTAGCAAACTAATACACTGATTGACTGATTGACCTTTGTTGACATAACTCATTTTTGAGGAGGTACAAATGTTCCCAATGTCTTGGCCAACAGAGGACCGTGAAGAATGCCTCTTGGGGGAGGGAATGCCTGTTCCTGTTAGGTTGCCAATCCCAAGGGTACTGCCTTTGCTTTCTCATCTGTCATTTCTGGGGCCGTGTGACAAGTTCATCAGACGCACTTCTACGAGAATGGATGACTTTCTGGTGGAAAGTCAGTTTTTGACTGGGGTGATGAGATCGCCGGAAGAACTTGGGGCACCGCCTGGATGGCCAGGCACACTTCCCAGGGTCTTGTTCCCATTTAGAAAAGAGCTGGTGGGAATAGTCAGGAAGGCTGAAGTTGGCCTAAGGAGGTCAGGCAATATTAACAACTTGCATTTTTATCAAGAGCCAGGTGTGGAGAGTTATAGAAGAGCATGGCT
Organism: Mirounga leonina; assembly: GCF_011800145.1. Lineage (NCBI taxonomy): Eukaryota > Metazoa > Chordata > Mammalia > Carnivora > Phocidae > Mirounga > Mirounga leonina. The sequence continues at coordinate 50,993,549 of NW_023270451.1, forward strand.
GAATGGAGAGGTGAGGGCAGAGGTGGGTGGGTTGAGGGGAGGAGTCAGAGCTGAGATGGGGAGGGGATACAGTGAGGGGTACCACGGTTTAAAGTGTTGCACAGAGCCAGCACCCCAAGGAGGATGAGGCTGGGGCTTTCAGTGGACACACGTTAGGCTGGCGGGGACAGGAGCAGAAGCCCTTCCCTCTGTGCTTGGCCAAAGGACACCAGTGGTGGCATCAGTTAGAAGGGAGGGATCGAGGCTATCTGCAATGGGTGATTCTGGAATTACATGTCTCATAGTTCACAAAACAAAATGGTTTCTTGGGGTGATGTCTATTTCATATGCCGGTTGGTGGTTTTAGACACAAAGTCCAGTGCCAGCTGGGCTGCTGTGATTTCTGAGGTAAAAGCATCTAACAAGGACTCTGTGAACAGAATATGAAACAGATAATCAAAGAGGCTGAGATTCAAATGCATCTCTTAGTCTTTGAATGGCTCAGACCTCTTTTGATCCAGCAGGCACCAAGTTTTTGCTTACATTTCTTTTCCTGTTTTCATCCCTCCCTCAGTCACTATATGAGCACACATGGAAGCAAGCAGAAATGGTGGAGGGGGATGTAAGGGATTATGTATCTTTAGGGGAGGGCGGTAATTACAGCGATCACAATAATAGCAGTGGGGAGTCAAGGTAGCTAATATTTCCTGAGGACGTTAGAAGTGCCAAGTCCTGGACCTGATACGTTGATTCTCATTTTTTAAAAGACTTTATTTTTTGAGAGAGAGAGTGTGCACATGAGAGGGAGGAGGGTCAGAGGGAGAAGCAGACCCCCCCGCCCCCACTCAGATACTGGAACTCCAGGATCATGACCGGAGCCAAAGGCAGATGCTCCTCTGAATGAGCCACCCAGGTGCCCCTGTTGATTCTCATTGTAATCATGTAAGGAAGCTGTTGTTACTCCTTTCTCATAGATGAGAAGCTGGTGTCTCCCAGATTTTAAGGAAATGCTCCACGTCACCCAGATGGTAAATAGTAGACTACAGTGCTGTATGATATCACATAGTGACATATAGTAACCAGAATCTGCCTGGGCTTTCCTTACCACAACTCTCACAAAGTAAGAGATGCGAACCAGATGAGCCCCTTGCTGTGAGATCGGTGGGGGGGAGGGGGCAGAGCTCATAGGACAGTCTGTCCTAGAGAAGTCTCAGTATAAACAAGGGGCTGGACATGAAACGAGAAGTGGAAGTTAGACTGTGCAAGTTCCTGGGTTGGAGGAGGGGGTTGCTAGATGGTGAAATCCAGATTTTCTCAGCATGTTCAAGCAATACACAGCATTGAAAAAGGTAGGGCAAGGACAGTAGCATCAAAAGAAAATCATGGTTTGGTCCACTTGTTCCTACTGTGAATTGCTGTTCCTAGAGATTGCAGTTCTGAGGCCATAAAGATGAAATTTCAAACACGACCCCTTTGCCCATTATTTACTGCAAATTGGAGAGGAAAATTTCCTTATCAAACACTGTAAAAGGAAGCTTGCTTGCTTTTGAGTTCCTCTTTTGCTTCATCCTCACTTGCCAAATGCTGGCAGAGTCTTGACAGTAATTTCGCATGTAGTTGTAAGCTGTCACTTGGGTAATAAAGGGGAGGGTGTCTAGCTTGAGAGTATGTTTTCCAACATGGCCAGGAGCGTTCTGTACAAAGAGAATTATGATTAATGATTAAGCTGGTAGCTGAGTTTGACTATAAAACTTGGCCAAGGTCAAGGCTGGCATGAGGGGTGGCCTGGGTGAGGCCATTTGAGGCCCAAGGTGGGGCAGATGAGTGGAAAGCCCCAGAAGAACCCAAGCAGGAACACCTTACATGGGGGCTGCAGAAGAGATATTGTGTAAAGGAGGGCATGGGAGGCAGGAAGGAATGGTGAGGCTCTGGGCTGATGTCCTCTCCACAAAGCCACTGCCCTGCCTCTTCCTCTGGCCAGCCTAAGCCACTCTATGGCCACTATCACTCCTGTAGGCTGCTATATTAATTTCCTGTGGTTGCTGTAAAAGTGACCTCAAACTCGGTGCCTTACAACAGAAATTAATTCTTTCATAGTTCTGGAGGCCAGGGGAGAATCCTTGCCTTTTCCAGCTGCTGGTGGCTGTCAGCACACCTTGGTCTCCTTGACTGTGTCACTGCAATCTCCGCTCCTCCTCCTCTTCATGTGTCCTCTCTTCTGTCTCTTATAAGGACACTTGTCATTGGATTTAGGGCCCACCTCAGTAATCCAGGATGATCGCATCTCAAAGTCTTTAACTTAGTGGCACCTGGGTGGCTCAGTCGTTAAGCGTCTGCTTTTGGCTCAGGTCATGATCCCAGGGTCCTGGGATCGAGCCCCGCATCGGGCTCCCTGCTCTGTGGGAAGCATGCTTCTCCCTCTCCCACTCCCCCTGCTTGTGTTCCCTCTCTCGCTGTGTCTCTTTCTCTCTCAAATAAATAAATAAAATCTTAAAAAAAAAAAAGATCTTTAACTTAATTACTTCTGCAAAGACCCTTTTTCAAAATCACAGTTTCTGGGCATTAGGAAGTGGAAAAATCTTTTTGGGGGACCACCATTCAACCCATTATAGGTGCCAAGAGTCAGGGAACCACGAGGACCTATATCTTTGTTGTTTAAAAAAATGTTTTTTGGTCTCGATGGGGACAGTCATTGAAGTAAATTTGACAGGGACAGTCATTGAAGAAAGGACATCATTCCAGGCTGAGAGCTGAGATAGAACACAAGATCTGACAGAACAAATTGTGTGATCAACTGTATTCCCTTCATCCTCAGACTGGAGCTCACTGGATCCCTAAGGTCCTTCTTGAGTCCTTCTACTAATCTGAACTTTGCAAACTTCACCGGTTGTGTTATTACATTTTGATTCCATTTTGAGTGACTATTGGGGTTACCATACTAGGTGCTTGGCAATATCTAAGATGGAACATCTCATTTAACCCTCACGACAATACCAGGTACTGTCATATCCACTCCACAAATTAGGGAGCTAATGCAGAAGGTTACATAATTTGCCCCCAGTCCTAATCCTAGGGCATAGTGGGGTTTTATCTCCAAGGCTGTGACTCTCCAGTGTGTTCTAGGTAATGCCCTCTGGTTTGAAACTCCTCTGAGCGCAGAAAGAATGGCTTTGTTTTCATTTGTTTGTTAGTTTCCCTTTCACTGGGGAAGACTGTGTCATTAATGAATCCCTTTCTCTGTTCCCTGCTGCCTTTGTCCCTTTAGTATCCACAGTCTTAACTCATTCCATTTTGGTTTGGATTTAACCAATTGAAACCTAATCCCTGATACTGTCCACTGAGAGAGCATCAAATGTTAATCCTCCAGGGAAAGTATTTTAAAAAGGAGACTCTGGAAGGGCAAAAAGGCCTTTGAGACTCAGATGATTCTCTAATGACAGAAATTGAAGCAGGTTGACGGGGAAGATGGTTTTGAGAGGAGAGGCTGCCTCAGAGCTTCAGAACAGGTAGAGAAAATGTATGGTTCACGGACCTGCAGCATCATCACTACCGGGAACTTGGCAGAAAGGCAGAATGTGGGGTGTGCATGTTCATAAGGTCCCCAGGCGACTTGGGGGTATATTACAGTGTGGGAAGCGCTGGTCTAACCCATACTCTGACTTCTTGGTCTGAACTCAGGCTGGAACGGAAAGGTGAATTCAAACTACCTTGTGCAGGTGTTCAGGTGAGAGGGAAGTTTATACAGGCAAGAGAAGCCCAAGATCCGATCTGTGCCTCCCAGACAGAGCTAGCAATTTGCTGGGGAACACAGCTGACTGACTCAAACCCGAATTCATGGGCCAACCTCAACGTGTGGTGGCTGAGTTAGCAAAAATCTACCAAGTCAGATCCAATTCAAAATGTTTTAGTTTTAGATAAGCGATATCTAGTTCCCCCCCCCATGAGGGCAAATGTAAAATAGCCTAAAATTTGTATTAGCAGTTAGAGAGTTGGCCAGATCCCCTTTCCTCTGGGAACCAGCGCATTCATTTTTCTCACAGCTCGGCTCATGAATTATTTCCCCTGGAACTGAAATTGGAAGAGCTTCCCTGAGCAAAAAAGCAATTTCATTCCCCTCTGATTTTTTTCTAAGTGCAGGTTAGCTTGAAGCTCAGCACTACCCTGCTTTGCAAAAATGCTCCAAGCTGACCTGTTCTTCTCCACAATGTCATCTTGTGGGTAAATTGGAGCCTAAGAATCGGAGGAAAAAGCAGCCTCAGAATTTGGTGTTTTCTTAGCTTATTGTACTGTATTTTTGGCAAGTCTTTCAAACTTTAAGTGTTTAAAATTTTCCCTAATATTACTTACCTCGCCATCACCTTTAGGGATGCCAAGCGAAGGTTAATGGGATGGTGCAGTGAGTTTGATCTCCTGGGGAGAAAAGGAAGCCTATAAATACATCAAACACTGTGACCAGGTATAGACGAAATTTTAAAAAGAAAGATAAATCACGAACACAATCACCAGTCCACATTAACCTTGCTGCTCAGGGGCGGCCCTATTTATAGGCGTGGCCATTGGAGTCATTCTGATGAGTGAGGGCTTACCGGGGCAGGGAGATCTCTAATGCAGCCCGGCCTTTCCTTCTCCCTTCAGAATTACATCTCAAAACTTCAATTCTTGTGTTTTGATCTTTGCTCACCTCATCAAGCTTGATTTTTATCACTTCCTATCTCTCCTTTGCTGTCATTTCTGTTCTCCAACACCTCTCTTCAGTGCACTTTCTTATGACATTTACTATTCTTTTTGCTCAGAATACTCTTCTTCTCCCATTTTCCAAACATCATCACCTGGTTGGTCCTGATCCCTCGGGTCTCACCTGCCTCCTCCGGGAAGCCTCACAGGGTCTTCTAAGCCTGATTGGAGAGGGCCTCATGGGGTTCCATTGCATCATGGGTTTAAACCCTTTCTAATAATCCCCTGCTTATTCATCTTTCTCTCCTAGACCAGTGGTTCTCAGCGTTGGTTGAACATTTAGAATCATGGGGGGACATTTTAAAACTCCAAATATCTAGATCATACCCCACATTAATGAAATCACAATTTCTGGGGGGTGGGATTCAGGTATCAGTATTTTTTAAAGCTCTCCCAGTGATGCCAGGGTATAAGTCAATTTGAGAAGCACTGTAATAGGTTGTAAACTCATGAGAGTGTGGACAGTCACAATTACCATAATGCTTGGTACATAAGGGCACCCACCAGAGCTTAATGAATGAGTGAGTGAATGAGATGTTGGGGTTGCAACTTTGCAGACCCTAAACTTTGGTTCCCAGGTCACTCTTGGAGGATTATGTTCTTAGGTACCTGAGCCTCTGAGATTCATCTTCAACAGAAACTGATAAATTTTATTTTCAGGAAACGTAACCAAGTTAATCAGACACTTTTAACACCATTCCTTTCCTGCTCCCAGCCATTAGTTCATTCTTTTCCCAGTAAGGAAGCCTACTTAGCAAAATAAAGATTAGATAAGACAAGGGAAGGAAGTGGAAGGTCTTACAGGATGTTTTTATTTGTCTGTGATGCCTGATAAACATCATCTTTCTACTCTAAAGATTCCATGGACTGGATATTCTTGACATTTGAGATAATTTATCTGAAAGGGCTCTGAAAATCATAAAGTGACATTGTTGCTATTATGGCTGCATTTCACTTATTCCCATAACAAATATTCAGAAGGTCTTTATGACCGCACTAAACAATAGGAATATTGCAAAGGGGCCAAGGGGCAGTTGCTCCTTCTGTGGGGTGAGTGTGCTGGAGCATCCTGAGAATGGGTCATTGGCATGTAGGGTGGTAACTCCAGGAACTGAGAGAAAGGAGTGCTATGCAGCTATGTTACCTGCACCGCTACCCACCTCCAGGTTGTGAGCACAGTCAGGATGGAGGCCATCCTACTTCTATTCATTTGCTCAAGGCCTGACACAGTTCCTGGCATATTGTAACTACATCAATTGTCAAGATTAATCAATTATGGGCCATCTGTCAGGTCAGATTCTTTGAGGTCCAGGTATTAGAAAACCAACTTAGATTCACCTAAGCATAAAAATATTTAATGGAGGGGCTAGGATAGTTGAGAAAGCCAAAACCAACATCAGAAAAGACAAACACAACTTACAAGCAGAACCTTGGGAAGGCCGTACCCAGGGCTCTTCTCAGGACTTCTGACCCTAGAAACTTGGGCTCCCTTGGTATCATTCACCTCTGCTTTTCTTGTTCGTGTTGAGTTCCTTCTCTCTTTTTATAGGGTGGCTTGGGACATATAATTAGCACAAGGGCAGGCAATGGCTCTGGACTCAACATTTTCCAAATCTTCCCTCTGGAGAGGAGAAGGCTGTCTCTCCTGAGCTTCATCCCATGGGAAAGAATGATGGCCCAGGATGAAGAGGTTGCCAATCCCAGACCAATCACTGAGGCAGAGTATAGGCATATACCTATGAAAGGAGGAGTTGGGGTTCTCAATAAAGGCACATGTTCTCAGAATGGTACCACTTGCTGGCATGTGGGTGTTACAAGAGACTCCTGACCCTGTCAGTTATGGGAAATGGGATTAACAGGCTGTGGCTATTAATTGCAGATTTGTAGGAGAAGTAAAAGAAAGTCTAAATGCCCCTCTGCAGGGCAACTGCAATGACAATGAAGGAGAACATGTAACTTTTGCAAACCCTAAGCTAAAAGCCCATTTGTCTGGAAATCATGCTTTCATGTTTCTACTGAAATTAGAATAACATTTATCCCATAGTGCCCCAAATCTGGTAAGATAAGATTATGATCATAACTTTTGGCCTGAATGGAAGGTTGGAAAGGCTACCTTGCCCTGAAAAGGGTCGTGCTGGTTATTCACAGAGTGTGGCTGCTGCAAAGACCATCACCCACTGAGTGGGGCTCCATGCAGGTCTGGGGCCCGAAGGATCTGCATCTGAAGAAGCCTTACTTATCCAGACTGTGGGTTTAAACATAAACTGTGCTGTTTAAATGTTCCCTGGTACTTCATTTAGTAGGGGATGGGAGAGTGAGAACTTTGAACAAGTTTCTACTTCTTAGTGTCCTGAAACTTCCATTTTATTGCAAGTAAAAGACTCCAGGGTGGCCTTGTCCAGAACGAGGAGGTCTTTGGCTAGTCAAAGACCAGTAATGTTTCTTCCACAGTTCTTTCTGATGGTATGAAGTTCCAGAAGCACGGCAGAGAATGCACGAGCGCACTGGCTTCCTTCAAAGTGGAGAATTGAAATAAGCCTCTCTGGTAAGAAACATCTTGTGGATAGCAGAGGGAGAAGTAACAGGGCAGGGATGATGTTCCTCAAGGTTTTCATGTTGCCTGTGAAAGTTGGGTCTGGCAAAATGATATGCGGGACAGAGGTCACCAAGTCCTGCTCACATGAAGCCAAACAGCTTGGACAATGTGGGGACAATGCAGGTAAAGCAGATTTTCCAGGAACAGGTGAGATCCAGGACTGGCCTGGGACCCTGACATAAAAAGAACAAAGTAAGGCCTCAAAGAGGAGCAGATAGGAGAGCTGTGGGCTGGAGTGTTGAGTCAAATCTCAATGATAGTTGGGCAGATCACCAGGCTGGGAAAATGGGGCAGAGGCAGACTTCTTTACTTTGTCTCAATTGTCCTCTCCCAGGCCAGTGACCCAGGAAAACACAATAACAGTAGCATTCTTATAGCTCATTTTAAATAGGACTGCTTTTCTGCAGCTGGCTTTGTAGACAACGTACCCATACAAATAGCTACTGAGTGTTTGCCACATTTTAAATAGGGCTCTTTGGTGAAGCCACAGTTCAGGATAGCAAGAATTTTTTAAACTGCTATTTAAAATAAACACTGCATGGATGTTTCTGCCCTCTGCTAGCATAATTGCTCTCAGGGGAAAAATGATCTTTCGCTTAACCAATGAATTAATAGATCTGTGGTTCTGTAGAATGCAGCTCCCCCTCCTGCCACCCAGACAGACCTAGGGTTTGGAAGCAAGGGACAGAATATAGAGAGAAGTGGTTCTGCATGAAAGATTGAGTTGAATTCAGAGTTTGTGTGGACAGAGAGAGGGAGGGAATAGAGGAGGAAAGAGAATCTGCTGGCTGGGAGGAGGCTGATTTCTTGAGGAGGTTGGGTCGTGAGAAGAGATGACCCGCAGAAAAACTGAAGCTGGCTCTCCTGGTGGAAGGACTGGCCAGGGAACTTCTAGAAACAGCACCCTTTAGTTGTCTCACTTTATTGAAAATGTTACTGTAAGAATAAGATGTTAAAGTGTATACTCGTTTGAAAACCATAAAGGCAAACAGTGTTTGTAGTTTCGATTTAAGAACAGTCCGTTTTCATGTATATGCTATGATGTGTGTGATGTGAGCCTGGCCCTGATCATTGCTCCAGATCATCACATTGCAACCACGGTCAAAGCGATGATGGCACACACCTGCCTTGCAGGGGAGTTTTGTGGGAATCAAGGAAGAAGGGGCTGTAGTCCATGTTTGGGTCTATGTCAGGGGAAGAAAGAGGGGCATCATCAAGCAGGAAGATAATGTAATGGAGTGGCCGGCACAGGAAATCAGAGCAAGGGAGCCCTGAGGAAATGTGGGGAGCGCACTGATTTCCTCCCCCTGGGCAAGAACTTCTACTTACTTGTTTCTTCCTTTTTATTACTATTTTTTTTAATTCCAACCTCTTATAAATGAAAAGTTTAAATGTCCTGAAATGTTGAATGAATATCTCTCTGATTTCCTGTATGCTCACCACAGTCAAGAATTGTTAACATTTGGCCATATTTGCTTTACTTATGTATGATTTTAATTTTTACTATTTATGTTATTATTTTTTTTGTGGAGCCATTGGCCTGTAAGTTGCAGGACATCATACACTTGAGCTCTATAAACTTAAGCATGTATTTCCTAAATATAAGCCACTATCACTTAACTATTGAAAGGAAGGGTCAGCCCTAAAAGCTAGGGAACTCGGAGGTCACCAGATGGCTGGCTCCTGAGTTATAAAGCAGGGAGCACAGAAAAGGCCCCACTCTCACCTTCCAGGAAGTCTGGTGAAGCAAGGAAATAACCCTCCCACCCCCTGCCCATGCCCACTCCTAGCAGGCGTACTTTGTAATGTGAAAATCCTTGCTACACATCATCCATCTTCTCTCCCTTCCTTTTTTCTCCCCATAGTTGTTTCCCTGTTCTCTCTTCTTGACTCTTGTTTTTTACTCTATTACTCAGTGAAGCATCTCCTTGTCGTTGCCAACCCCAGGCTGGGTCACAGTTAGGGACACAGGAGTCTTAGAGGGCTGATGTGTTTTGGGGGAGGGAACAGAGAGAGTGCTGCTTGTGAGGAAAAAAGTCTTGGGCATTATTTAGCCCCAGACAGCCCCTGGCACTGGTTAGGGGGAAGGCAATCTTGGACCTGCCATGGTGGTCTGTCTGTCTGTCAGTCCGCTCTGCCAGGTTCTGTTTCCATCTGTGCATCCATCGCTCTGTCTCTGTTTATGCCTCTATTTCTTTCCTTTCTTGTGTCTGTCTCTTTCTTTGTCTTTCTCTCTGGCTCTTCCTGACTTTTATTCCTGTCTGTCTAGCTCCTCCCTTTACCATTTTTTTCTACCTCATGTTCAAATGATGCTAAACTTAGAGAAGAAGCCTGTTGAAGCAGGGATAAGATATGCCACTCAACAGTATCTGCTCTTTTTTAAGAACATTAGTGTCCAGACATCTGAGAAGCACTTTGGGGCCTTTGTAAAGGAAAACAGTATGTGGTTGTAAAAGAATAATGTTGGCAATAACAAATAAGGACATAAACCACTTCATGACTTTTTGTTTCCATTTGGGTGTAAGTACTCATGGGATAAATAGTTACCATTTCAATGGTCAAGATGCTTTATTTACCACACTGCTGTCTGTCTCCCTGTGGCCTTTTTGGGAGGATGAAATCTCCTCTGTGCCAATTAGGCGTTAAGGAAGAGAGAGGCACTGCATTTCTAGATTCTTGCCGAACAGGTCTGCTAGCTATGAGCCTGAGGGCAGTGCAGACAGCCCCTCCTGGAATCTGCTAGAGTTGTGGTTCCAGCTGGTGTGAGGACCTTTGCCAAAAAACTGGAAATGCCAATGGCATCTAAGCAGGTGCATCTCCCAGAGCAACCCCTGGGCCCCCTGGACTGTGCCCACTCAAGCTCACGGCTCACCTCAAAAACCCTGAAGCCTCTGGTTATTGTTACAGTGGATCTGGCTGGCACACAGACCCAGGTGATAGTCTGAAGTGCTTGAAACGAATCAATAGGACTTTTTCTCTCTAGCATCATTTCATCCGCTTAATTGTCTCTAATGTAAACATATAATCTGGTCAGGCAGGCAACTTCTAAATCAAGCACCAGGAATCACAGGCACCAATTACAAGACAGCTATGCTGGGTTTGCTGCATTTGAATTCTGCATTAGACCACTGAAATCTGATTTTCCTATTGTTTAGGAAAAACCTCTAGGGGTTATTAAGGTTTGCTGCAAATAAAGTTAGAGACCCAGCATCTTTAAGTTCAATGTAAATGTTATTTATTGGGAACACATTATATGCTCTGTACTGTGCTGGGTCTATGGGGGATGCACAGATGGCTAAAGTCGACCTCAGACCTGAGGCAGGCAACAGAAGTATGGGAGAGTGAGCAGAATCAGGAAGGGAATTGGGAAGCCTTCCTGAAGGGGGTGGGATGATGGGAGCAGGGACGTGAAGAGCACAAAGGACTCGGGTGGGTGGAAAAGAGAAGCAACAGGGAAGCCCAGAGGGAGACAAGCGACAGCATGAAATGCTGCAGACTACAGCTGTTCCTGGAAGTGGAAAGTAAGATTAGGAACTGTTCGGGGGGAGGCTGGGAAAGCCTTTCTGGCACTTTGGGTGTTTTCACTGTGTCATGGGAACCATTACAGTTTGCTCTGCTTCTTGCCATCAGCAGGGACTGAGTGTATGTGGTGGGTTTACTTTTAGAAATGTGGATTAAGTTTTATTCTTACACTTTAGTAGACCATGCAGGGCTTGGAGGTCAGAGAGACTTGGGTTCAAATCCCAAACTCTGCCCATCCAAAGAGAAATTAAACAACTCCGAGGCCAGGGCTGCCCCGCAATGTATTCTTTCCTTCTTTCTTTCTCTGTTTTTCTTCTTCTGTGTCTTGTCCCTCTTCCTCCTGTGAGACATCAGAATCTCGATGCCAAGTGATGACGGAGATGGCCTCCACAGGCGAGGTCTCACCTGGGCCAGCTGTGCCATCTCCCCCAGCCTCTTGCATCTGTCTGCACCTGGCACCCGCCCAGATGCTCAGCACTTGGCTAATTCTTGCTAAGCAGCCATGGATGGAAGCATCGGGGAATGGTGCAGACTTTACTGAAGAGTCCTTGGGGAGCAGAGGAGGGTGTTTACATCAGACATTCCACAGCAAATCACTTTAAAACCTCCCATTAGAGATTTCTGGTTTTTTTTTTAAAGTTACCTCCTGGCAGTATGGTCTCTGGACACCAGCCTCTTCTTCTCCCCTGACAGCATCCACTGGCTCTCTTCTTCCCTCCTCTTCTTGTCTCATTAAAATAATTTCCTCCCCGATCAGGCAGAGCGATTCAACCTTGCCCCAATTCTTAACAGCCTTTTGTACCCAATCATCATGGTGAATAAATCAAGGATCTGTTCTCAGCGGCCATCTAGATGTAGTGGCATCTGGTGCTATTTGAGCACCCCTTAGGGGTAAAAACAAACAAACAAAAACACCTGCATGAGGTGCTTTAATTTAGGCCCTTATTAAGATGATAATCAAATTTGTAGATAGAAAGAGTTAGCTCTTACTCTGTGATGAGAACCATGTACACGTTGATGGAATAACTATGGTTATATTTGATTAGTTCTAAAGGATATGCAAGAGGTTTTGATATAAATGCCCAGACCCCAGTCACTGTGTAACTGGTAATAACTCTTAACCAACGAGCCTAATGGCCTGATTCTGGGGGAATCTGATCCATTTCCTTCTGTACCTCATTATGGAGGAATAGCCCCTTCTTGCCTTTCCATAATCCTTAGCTATTGCTTTTTGTTGTTGTTGTTGTTGTTGTTGTTGTTGTTGTCTAGCTATTGCTTTTTAGCTTAGGACTGGCTGGTGATGCTGCAGCCCCAGCCCCTGCTGCTGCTCCGTGTGGTGGCATGGCCACTGTGTCCTCTTGCAGGGTTACTGTTCTGCATGCTCTGGTGACAGGAGTGGGAAGTTAACTTCCAACCTAAAATTGAGCCCCGAATTGTGTCATATTATGGCACCGCCACCATCATTAAATACCACCCTCTCCTTATTGTAGCAGATTTAGATGTTACAGTGCAATTACTGCATGCCAAATAGTAAATGGGAACATGAGCTATATGACTTTGATTTTGAGTATTTGTTTATCCATATGTAAAATGGTCATGATAATATTGACTTATGATGTTGTAATAAGGATTAAATGCTCTCTATATTATGTAAATACTTGGAAACTAGTAAGTATGTATATGTTTCTTTCCTACAAGTTCCTACAAATCTCCCTTTTCCACAAATGCTAAGTTGCTATTATACTGTTGATCATAATACGCACTTAGGAATAGAAGAATCAAGATAATAAACTAATATTTGTCAAATATGTAACTCACATTATTACAGAAATCAGGATAAAAACTAGAAAAGAGATGAGAGAGTGAAGGAGTAGATCATAATGGTATCTTTGAGAAAAACATGAAATCATCACTCATCCAACTGGATTCTAGATCAGAGATTATGGAACTGGAGAACTGGATAAAGTAAAATATTATACAGGCTTTTTTATTTTATTTTATAAAGACCTTATTATTCTTTTCAGAGCAGTTTTAGGTTCACAGAAAAATGGAGAAGGTACAGATGCCCCACCTATCCACATGCCCCGCCTCCCCTACTGTCAACATCTCCCACTGTAGTGGTGCATTTGTTACAAATCAATGAACCTACAATGATACATCCTAATCACCCAAAGTCCAGAGATAATTTAGGCTTCCCACGTGGCGTTGTATATTCTATGAGTTTGGACAAATGTATAATGACATATATCCATCACTATAGTATCATTCAGAATAGTTACACTGCCTTAAAAATCCTCTGTGCTCTGCCTATTCATCTCTCCCTCCCCCGAAATCCCCAGCAAACATTCATCCTTTTATTGTCTCCATAGTTTTGCCTTTTCCAGAATGTCATACAGTTGGAACCATATAGCATGAAGCCTTCAGATTGGTTTCTTTCACTTAGTAATATGCATTTAAGATTTCTCCACATCTTGGGCGCCTGGGTGGCTCAGCTGGTTAAGCAACTGCCTTCGGCTCAGGTCATGATCCTGGAGTCCCGGGATCGAGTCGCACATCGGGCTCTCTGCTGAGCAGGGAGTCTGCTTCTCCCTCTGACCCTCTTCCCTCTCGTGCTCTCTATCTCTCATTCTCTCTCTCAAATAAATAAATAAAATCTTAAAAAAAAAAAAAAGATTTCTCCACATCTTTTCATGGCTTGATAGCTCCTTTCTTTTTAGTGCTGAATAATATTCCATTGTCTGGATGTACCAGTTTATGTATCTGCTCATCTAGCAAAGTAAATCTTGGTTGATTCCAAGTTCTGGCAATTATGAGTAAAACTGCTATAAACATCTGTGTGCAGATTTTTGTGGACATAAGTGTTCAGCTCCTTTGGGTAAATACCAAGGAGCACAATTGCCGGATTGTATGGTGGGAGTATATGCAGTTTTGTAAATAACCACCAAACTGTCTTCCAAAATGGCCATACCATTTTGCATTCCCACCAGCAATGAATGAGAGTCTCTGTTGCTCAACATTCTCACCAGCATTTTGTTTTGGCTATGTTCTGGATATTGGCCATTCTACTAGGTGTATAGTAAGTATCTCATTGTTATTTTAATTTACACTTCTCTGATGATATATGCTGTAGAACATCTTTTCATACACTTATTTGCCATATTTGTATCTTCTTTGGTGAGGTGTCAAAGTCTTTGACCAATTTTTTAACTGAGTTTTTGTTTTCTTCTTATTATATTTTAAGAATTTTATGTATACTTTGGATAGCAGTCCTTTATCAGATGTGTCTTTTGCAAATATTTTTTCCCAGTCTGTGACTTGTTCTCTTTTTCTTGACAGTGTCTTTCACAGAGCAGAAGTTTTTAATTTTAATGAAGTCCAGGTTACCAATTATTTCTTTCACGGGCCATGCCTTCGGTTTTGTAAGACCTTTGTTTTTTACCCTAGAAATAACTGGTTCTTTCTAAAGAAGGATGGCTTGTCCTTTATGTGGTGACCTATTATGCTGGCAACCAGGACGTAAGACCTTTCATTCCTCACCCAGGGTCCTTTCTATAAGCCTTTCCAGCAAGCGCAAGATGAACACTGGATTTTTCATCGTGTTTTTAATTTCAACATCTTTTTCCTAAAATGATGATGGGAAAAGAACTCTGAACAAACGAGTTTAAATTTAGTCTGCCACTTAGAAGTGAAGTGACCTTGGATAAGTTACTTCACTTTCTGAGTTGTATTTTTTTGCAGTTTGGTAAGATGATACTTGTCCCATGTGAAATCATCAAGTACCTGACACGAACTCACTAAACCTTAAACCCAATCAATCATTCCCAAGTACAATGTCTACCTTGACCATGAATATTTGCCAAAAGGCCAGTTTTTCATTTTTCTCATTCAGTTCCTTCCTTGGGTTTAAGTTTTCCTAATGGACTCATGTACCTTGCTTCATCAACCTTTTTCCCTAATGTTTCTAATTAAGTGTATGCATTTGATGTGAAGGGGTGTCCGTGTGTGTGTGTGTGTGTGTGTGTGCAAAGGGAGTTTCTTTGTGAGCAATGGTGAAACAGGACAGAGTTGTCCAGGGAACACCATGCATTACTGCCAAAGCCCCATATGCTACCGTGTTGCCCATCCATTGCCACACACTCAAAGATTTTTCTCTGGTGCTTCTCCCACACCGTTCTTTGCTGTGGATACTCAAACACTTGGGACCACATGTTCTAAATGAAGACTTGGTAGGTGGGCAGCCACCTCCAAGATAAAACTTATTTTAAACCTGAAAATATAATGTGTTGCAGTGTTAACAGTAGAAGCAGAAGATTTTCCAACTGAATTTTAAAATTCAGACCAGGTCAGGTCTAGCGAGCTTTTCATCTCAAGTGTTTAGCAGGGTAAGTGTTTCAGTGTGATCACAGGCAGCCCAGGAAGGCTACAGACTTGCCAGAGACCACAGTTTAAAGGTCTGGCAAGTGTGCCACGTGACGGACCCAGCCCAGAGAAGTTCCTCCAACCATATTCCTTTTCTTTAGGGCACTCATCTTGATTTGTAATTGTACAACCATTAGTGTGACTTCATCTGTCTTCCTTTTATACTATAAGCTAAAGAGAATAGAGACTGTGTCTAGCACAGTGCCCGGCACACAAGACTTTCTGTCGTATAAAGGAAGAAAATGGACATTGGCTCAGTATGTATTTATGTTTGTGTCAACTGATTTCTAAACAGACAACAAATAAATCATTACTGAGTGATAATGAGAAGAATCAAATGGGAAGAACATTAATATTTGCATAATTTAAATTTGTAAATTTTATATCAAGCCCTAATTAACAATTTTCCCTTTATCGATTAGACTTTGAGTTTGTTTGTCCCGGTGCTCCAAGAACAATCTTGAATGCAAGTGGGATTTGTATATAAAATAAGAGAACAGTGCTGTGGATTTTAATATTTTTCAAGATATTAAGTAGAGGCTGCCCTTTTAAAATAAAAATATTTAATTATTTTGAAACATCTATTTTCTCAACTGTAGCACAATTAAAGAGTGCTATTTTTATGCAGAAGGAAATGAAATATGGAGGTAAGCATGAAATGACTAGGCACTACTCAGAAATCAAAGAAAACTCAGTGTAGGGAACAGAGGGTATGATTTGGGGAAGAAAAATCTCTTGAATCCATTGAATCCATGCTGAACTAGAAATCGAATAATGACATGAATAAAACCTCATTGACAAAACAGGAGAGCTATTGAAATAGATGGAAAAGGCAGGGTAGGAAATCAAATACAATTCACTTGTGCTGAGAACAACCTTAGTGGCAATGTTTCATACCACAGTTAATATAAAATAAGTCATTATTTGAAAAGAAAAAAAGAAAAAAGAAAGCTCACCTTATTACATCACATCAATAATGCATTTTCTAGAAGCTCATCATGGTTCTTCCTATAAAGGCCAAATAATTCAGAGAATCATCTTTCATGTCTGCTTCTGCCTTTCTGCCTAGGAGGGTTCATTTCATTATTCTGTTTTGGTTCAACCTATAAAAATTCTCAAGGGGTTTTAATGCAGATGAATCCAGGCACTCTCTGTAGCCATCTAAAATAATTCAGGACAAAAAGGAAAAAGGAAATTAAACAACCTATTCCCATTTCTACTCTATATCTCACCCTCATAACAAGGTGTTTTTTGTTTTGGTTATCCAGTAATAAGCTCAATTCTTCATTTAGTTTTGCCTTTAGAGAAATTACCACAGAGTATGTGTGTTCTTTTATTCTATAATTATTAGCATTTACTATGTGCTGGGGGCTGCTCAGGGTGATCCAAATTCCTAAATTCTTTGGACCTTTGTCTTTTTATCTGGAAAGGGTCAAAATAATACCTACTTCATATAATCTTGGTAAGGATTCAGTGAGATAAAATAAATGAAATGCCCATGGCAGCATCTGATAAATGGAGGCTGGTTCCATTCATTTTCTTATTTCATTACCTCTTTTGAGAGCAATAGTTGATCACTCATTAAGTACTTCCTCATAGGAGCTTAGAACCTGGTGAGGGAGAAAGACAAGAAAACAGAAAATGATATGTGATTAGTGAAATGATGTAGGTATGCACGAGGCACCTGACCCAGTAAGCAGCGCGTGAAGGGTGAGGAAGATTTTCCAGTAAAGGTGTTGTGAGAAGTGAGGAAGGGACGTGTGGGCAGGATCAAATGCCTAGAGGGCATTCCTGTTTGTGGAGAACTGAAAGTCCTTCTGTCCAGCCTTAGACTGCAGTAGAGGATGTAGTAAGAGAGCTGGCTTGTGGTAAAAGCAACGGCCAAATCATGAAGAAACTTATATACCTTCTAATGTATTTTGGACTCTTACGAGGGCAACAGAGAGCATCTCAGTGTTTTTTTTTTTTTTAAATAGCATTTTTTTTTCAGAATGCAGAAGTTATACCTGTCTGTGAAAGGGAAATACAGAAAGGCTTATAAATGTAAATATAAATGAAAAGCCCCCACAGTCCTTTTGTCCTATTGTTAATATTTTGGTATAATATTATCCACAATTGATACAATACTTTTTATTTCTTTTTGTTGTTGTTACAAACATTGCCTGTTGATTGTAAAAAAAAATTACAAGGGATGGGGGTGGAGGGATGGGGTAACCAGGTGATGGGTATCAAGGAGGGCATGGGAGGTAATGAGCACTGGGTGTTATAGGCAACTAATGAATCCTTGAACACTACATCAAAAACTAATAATGTATTATATGTTGGCTAATTGAACATAATAATAGAAATTTTTTAAAAAATTACAGATAATTAAAAACACAAAGAAAACACACCCCAAGCCCCTTCACATAGCTACATTTAACAGCTTGGTGTATATCCATCTGAGTCTTCTCTGTGATTCTATCCTGTTCTTAATCTCTGTTTGTCAATCTCTCTTTAATGTTTCTTAATCTGTATGTTCCTTTTAATATATCTGGTGAGTATTTCCATACCACAAAATTTCACCTACAGTATAATTAATAATATTAGAATAAATTATTTTTGTTCAATTTATTTATTTAAACAATTTCCTATCGTGAACATTTATACTTCTCCAAATTTTCACTCCAACGACAATACCATGGTAAACTTTCATAGCTAAACCTTTTGCTAAAAGGTTTATAGATCTCTAAAAATTCCCATGGAATAAAACACTCACAGTTGCATTTAAGGTATTTAAAGATGTTGGTATATATGCTGCTAAACTGCCCACTGAAACACAGTTCCAGTCTTTCTCCTGCCCTACATCACCTCAACCACTGAGTATCAATCAGGTTTTTTAACAATTGACAGTTTCATAAGTAAAGCATTCCAACTCATTGTCAATTGTGTTCCTCTGTTTAATATTGAAGTAAAGCCTACTTTCATGTATCAGTTTGTTAATTTTCTCTTCTCTTCCAAATTGTATGTTAAAAACCTTTGTCATTTATTGTATTAATTCTTTTCTTATCAGATCTTATATTAAGGATATTTACTCTTTGTAGTATATATTGAATATATTTTTGTTTGTTGGTAAATTATGTTCATGGGTATTTTGTTGCATAGAAGCTATAGGAAAGAAGTTTTCTGGGGCGTCTGGGTGGCTCAGTTGGTTAAGCATCCAACTCTTGCTTTTAGCTCAGGTCATGATCTCAGCGTCCTGAGATCAAGCCCAGTGTTGGGCTCCGCTCAGAGGGGAGTCTGCTTAAGATTCTTTCCCTCTGCCCCTCCCTCCTTCCCCACCGCCACTCGTGTGCTTTCTCTCTCTCTCTCTCAAAAAAAAAAAAAATAAATCTTTTTTTTAAAAAAGTTTTCCAACATTTTGATAACTGAATCTATCAATCTTTCCCTTTATGGGTTCTGCTTCTGGAATTGGGCTTAGAAAGGCATCCCCCACTGCATGATTATATGAATAATATTACATGATTTATCCTGGTAATCACATTTTTTATCCACACAGTATTTATATTTATGTAATATGTGAAGTGGAGCTCTAATTATTTCTTTTCCCCCAAACACTTAGCCAGACTCTACTTGCTTTTCTTATACTGCATTTCTTTAGATAACTTGATATTCTTTTTGTCAGATTCATGTTGTCTCTCTAACTATCCAAGCCTTCATTTATGTTATTCATTGGAGTTGAATCATTTGTTCATGTAAGTCCATGATAATTTTATTTTTTCCTATTTAATTTCTATATTTTGTGGTTATTGAAAATGGGATATTTTCCCACCTATTTCCTAATAGTTTATTTTTTGTTAATATACTTTTTATTTTCACTCTGCTGATTACCTTATTGACATTTTTATGTTTTTAACATTTACTGGTTGACTTTTTTTAGTTATTTTCCTGATAACCAGTCATTATAAAGGAAAACTATATATTCTTTTCCTTTTTGCATTTGCTTCTGTTGTTTCTTTTCTTGCACCAGTACTCCAGTTAGAATTTCCAAGCATTCTTAAATATGTAAATGTGTTTACTCCTTTTTCTTTTTTTGTCATTTGCTGTTTTAACACCTATCAAAATGATCACCTTGCTATCCCCCGTTCATGTATTGACATTTTCAACATTTCTCAAACTGACTTGTAAAGCACATTATTTCTAGCATTAAAAAAGGTTTTAAGGGGGAGCCTAGCTGGCTCATTCAGTGGATTCTTGTGGTAAAAGCAAGGGCCAAATCATGAAGAAACTTATATGCCTTCTAATGTATTTTGGACTCTTACGAGGGCAACAGAGAACATCTCAGTGGCTTTTTTTTTTTTTAAATAGCATTTTTTTTCAGATTGCAGAAGTTATATCTGTTTGTGAAAGGGAAATACAGAAAGGCTTATAAATGTAAATATAAATGAAACCCCACACTGGGTGTAGAAATTACTTAAAAAAATTAAAATCTAAAAAAAAAGGTTTTATGATCAATTAAGTTTGGTAAGAGTGAAGACAATTTTTCCTTCTATTTGAACAAATTAAGGTTGTGAGGAGACTTGCAGCCAGGAAATTTCTTTGACTTTGTTTAATTCAGCTTTCCCCCTTATTCTTATTCCAACAGACATTTGAAATATGTTCAACTAACTAATGATATTACTAGAAATTCTAATATTAACCATTGAGTTTCTGAAATTTATATTTCAGAATTAAATTTTATATTGGGATTTGTGAATTAATATTTACAAATGAACATACCATGTGTTTTGGTTTTTTCCCTCTGTGTGTTATTTCTATTAGAATTAGGTATCAGGATTATGCTAGCTTTCTAATATTAATAAAGAAGCTTTAATCTGTTTATAAGATCAAAAGGAATTTAAATAGCAAAGAAATCATCTTTTCTTTAAGATCTGAACAAACATGCCTGAGAAGTGGCTCCCTTGGGGCCAACAGCTTTTATGTTTTGACAACTTCATCTTTTTCTTCCATGGTTATTGTTCAGCTCAGAATTTTTTCCACATCTTGCTTTAATTTGGTTTCTTATTTTTCCTAAAAGGTCATCAATATTAATGAAAATTTCAGTTTCTCTGCAAAATACTTATTTCTTGAGTTCAGAGATACAATCAATTACAAGCATCACCAGCTTTATATCAGCTTCTCAGGAAAAAAAATCCTATTAAATTAACTAAAAAACTAATTTACTAATTAACAATGGCATACATTCAAATGTACAATTGCGAATGACTTTCTTTAGTGTCTCAAAGTCTGTGATTCTTTTTTCTCATTAACAGTCAAAAGGTCCTGAAAAATTTTGCCCATGAGTAACTGATTATGCAATATGCTATGAAGATAAAATGTTTTTTACAGTCCAAGTGCTTGAACTTGAATAATTTATCACATTTAGGTTTAACAGTAAAATTTAAGTAATATCAAATAATATTAATGTTTCTATCTGTATTTCTCATTTATTAAAGGGTTTGTTTTGCTTTTTTCCCTTAATTGAATAGTGTCCAGCAGTTAAACAGCTTCTATAGAAAGTCAATCTGTAACTTCTGACAAATAGAAGTTCATTTCCTAAGTGATTAGCCTCTATGAACAGGTCACTCTAATACATTTGAGTATTGAAATGTGTCTGATATGTTTGAAGATACACAATGACCAAAATGAAGATAAAAGCACAAATTAATTAATAATTAATATCATAAACCAAACCTTAGTTTTTTGAAAGAATACTTATATTGACAAACCTTTGTCAAGACTGATAAAGTCAATAGGGGCGCCTGGGTGGCTCAGTCAGTTAAGGATCTGCCTTTGGCTCAGGTCATGATCCCAGGGTCCTGGGATGGAGCCCCATGGGCTCCCTGCTCAGTGGAGAGTCTGCATCTCCCTCTCCCTCTGCCCCTTCCCCCAACTTGTGCTCTCTCTTACTCTCTCAAATAATAAAATCTTAAAAAAAAAAAAGACTGATAAAGACAATTAAGAGAGAAGGCACACATTCCTAACATCGAGAAGGACAAAGAACATTAATATAAGACTTAAAGGTACTGACAAGGTGATAATAAAAAATAACGAATAACTTTATGCTAATAAATTTGACCACTTGAAATGAAATGGAAAAATTCCTTGGGATAAAACCCAACAGATTTATCTAAAATACCATAAAATTAAATAGAAAAGATGAACAATTCCATCTCTCTTAGAGAAATTGAATCTATAATTAAAAGCTTTTTTCAGAGAGATCTCCAGGCCCTAATGGCTTTAGTGATAAACATTTTAAACAGAACTAAAACTAATATTACCCAAGTGCTTTTGGAAAACATAGGATGAGAAAACATATCAAAACCTGTTTTATGAGGCCAACATAACCCTGATAATAAAACAGCAGACATTAAAAGAAAGGAAAATTATAGACCAATATCTATCAGTACATAGATGGAAAAACTCTTAACAAAATATTAGGAAACCAAATCAAGAAATATATAAAAAAAATAACACATATGACCAAGTGAGGTTTATCCCAAGAATACAAAGTTTAACATTTGGAAATCAATCAAAGTAATTCACCATCTTAATAGAATGAAGAAAAACCATATGATCATCCTAATATATACAGAAAAAGCATTAAACATTCATTTATGACAATACCTCTCAGCAAATTAGAAATAGAATGAAGCTTTTTTTTAAACTGATCAAGCGTATCCACAAAAAAAATCTATGCCTAACATACTTAGTGGTGAGAGACTGAATACTTTTTTCCATAAGTCCAGAAACAAGGCAAAGTTGCCCACTCTTACCACTTCTATTTAATATTGTACAGGGAGTCCTAGCTAGTGCAACAAGGCATGAAGATGAAACAAAAGGTATACATATGAAAGGAATAATTAAAATTATTTTTATTCATAGATGATTTGATTATATATGTAGGAAATTCTAAATGAATCTGTAAGAACCACTGGAACTAACAAGGAAATATAGCAAGCACACCGGATACAAGTCAATATACAAAATTAATTGTATTTATTTTTTAAAGATTCATTTATTTATTTAACAGAGGGAGAGAGAGAGTGGGGGGGAGGGGCAGAGAGGGCAGAGGGAGAGAGAGTCTCAAGCAGACTCTGTTCTGAGAGCAGAGCCAGTCCTGGGCTCAGTCCCAGGACCCTGAGACCATGACCCAAAGCAAAACCAAGAGTGGACACTCAACTGATTGCACCACCCAGGTGTCCCAAAATCAATTATATTTCTATGTATTAGCAACAAACAACTGAAAAATCAAATTTATTTTTTATTTTTATTTTTTTTTAAGATTTTATTTATTTATTTGCGAGAGAGAGAATGAGACACAGAGAGTGTGAGAGGGAAGAGGATCAGAGAGAGAAGCAGACTCCCCGCTGAGCAGGGAGCCCGATGTGGGACTTGATCCCAGGACTCCAGGATCATGACCTGAGCTGAAGGCAGTCGCTTAACCGACTGAGCCACCCAGGCGCCCTGAAAAATCAAATTTAAAACCAATACCATTTGCAATAGAATAAAAAATCTAATATACTTACAAACATGTAAGATCTCTATACTGAAAACAGCAAACGTCTGCAAAGAGAAATTAAAGATAACCTGTACCATGGATGTATTTCTATCCCTAATAAAAATACTTTATTATTATAATTTTATAAGATTTAAGATCATATAGTTAAATATTTCTTTTTTTTTTTAAAGATTTTATTTATTTAGGGCGCCTGGGTGGCTCAGTTGGTTAAGCGACTGCCTTCGGCTCAGGTCATGATCCTGGAGTCCCTGGATCGAGTCCCGCATCGGGCTCCCTGCTCGTCAGGGAGTCTGCTTCTCCCTCTGACCCTTCCAACCCTCCCCCCTCTCATGCTCTCTCTCTCATATAAATAAATAAAATCTTTAAAAAAAAAGATTTTATTTATTTATATGAGAGAGAGAGAGCATGCACAAATTGGGGGGAGGGGCAGAGGGAGAAGGAGAAGCAGACTCCCCACCGAATCGGACACCTGAGGCGGGGCTCCATCTCAGGACCCTGGGATTATGACCTGAGCCAAAGGCAGACGCTTAACCAAGTGAGCCAGTCAGGCACACCTAGTTAAAGATTCCTAACTTTTTTCTTCTTCTAATGTCTTTTTCAAGATTGTTTTGGCTATTATAGGTCCTTTGTGTTTTCTTACAAATATTAAAATCAATTTGTTAATTCTTACCAAAATGCTGGAATTTCAAATGGGATGATACTGAATCTACTAGTCACTTTGGGAAGGATTCACATTTAAACAATAATGAGTTTTGCAATACACTAATGTATATTTTTGCAATTGTTTAGGTATTCTTTAATTTCTCTCTGCATTGTTTTGTAGTTTTCAGTGAAGGCTGATGATTTTAGTTTTCTTTCATTCTACATTAATGACTCCCTTCTCCAACAATGAGATAATCAGCTCCTGAAATCCTTTACATATCTACCTGTTTGACCAATTCCTCTGGATATAATCAATCCCCCATCACTGCTGCCGCACTCCTCCCCACCGGAGATGACTTCATCATGCTACTCAGGTGCTGACAATCTGTGCTGGGTTTCTCTCGTGCAGACATCCTCCACTCCCTGCTTGGGCTTCGACCCCATGCCTGGCCAGCCTCATGCATATATGCCTTCCTCACTCTGCTTGGGCCCTGACGTTTCACACCTTGATTCCCACACATGTAAATGTCTATCTCCCACTGTTGGGTTCTGATTTCTAATACTGGGTCATCATTACCCAACACACACACACACACACCCTCCAGACCCTACCTGGACTCTGATATCTTGTGTAAGTCCTTTTTCCTTTGAGCCTTCTCACCCTACTCAGCCTCAGTCCATGCCACTCTGTTCTACATGGGGACATTCCACTAAATGGCTTTAATAGGTAACTGTTTTGGAAATGGAGGAAAAGGAAGAGAAGAGAAGAGCAAGATGGACTTTTTAATAACTCTATCTATTGGGATAATTAGATAGCCATTTGGAAAAGGACAACATTGATCTATCCCTCAACTGTGTACTAGCATAAATTCCAAATTAATTAGAAATTTAAATTTGAAAAGTGAAATTACATATACTCTAGAAGAAAACATGGATGAATTCCTTTATAGAGTGTAGAATACTTTCCTACTTAGGACTCAAAACCAGAAGCAATGTTCACATATATAAAGTAAAAAGACAGGAGGCCAACTGGGAAAAAAATACTGCTGCTTATATCACCTCATGTATAAAGAGCTTCTAGAAATAGAGAAGAAAACTACCAATAAAACTCTGGAGAAATGGATGATTCCAGGTCTGCAGCAGCAAATGTACAACATAAACCCTGACACCTCAATCTTGAAAGTAAGGAAGTTATTGAAAATCATTGGGGTCATATCAAAAGGACTCTAGAGCTGACTTTAACTGGCTTCCACTTGTCTCAAAAATGGAAGAATTGAACTATCAATAAGGATAATAACTGCAATGAGTTGAGTCATATCAAACATGTTTAAATCCATGTGTTCATAGTGATATATTAAAAAGAAAACCAAACTTGTGATCACCGTTAGAAGATGCAACTGAACGCACTCAATCTGAAAACTGGTAAACAAAGGAAAGGCATTTGTCCTGCATTTTGTGTACAAACTATAATGAAGAATATATACATAGACACATATTCATATTCCACTGATGAGAGAAGGTTCTTTATAAAAGATTTCTAGGTAATAAATGCAGAAAGAATGATAGAATTAGGAGTATCAACATTTCAGAACCCCTAATGAAAACTGGATCCAGGCAAAAAGCAAAGACTATTAAAATCATTTGGTGAAAAGCTAATAAAAAACTTTACAATGAACAGCTCAGGTTGACAACACTTGAATCTACTGATCAATTTTAACATAACAAAAAAGAGAGACAATAAGCAACTATGTGCCTCCTGATGGGATGCAAAAGAAAGTACAAAATGCCAGCTATGATATATTCTTGCCAAACATGGAACCTGAACCTATCAAGCCTCTAAGTGCAACTGTACAGAAAACACAAGACACAGAAAAGCATATTAAACAATACCCTATTGACATAGTAATGCGATGTGGCGTGTGGAAGACTCTACAGAACAAATGACCCACTTTCTTCCAAAGATAGATTGCAAATAAAAATACAAAGGAGGAGGAAACTATTGATTACAAGAGACACAGGGGATATATCAACCAATGCATAATGGGGATCCTGTTTGGATTTGATTCCAGCAAGACAACTGTGGAAATAAACAAAAGAAAAAACAGCCAACCAACCAACAATAAAGGCATTTATATGACATACTGGGAGATCTCACTGACTGAGTAAGACACTAAGGAATTCTTTTTTTTTTTTTTTTTTTAAGGTATAATAATGGTATTGTGGTTATATTAAAAGGAAGAGTCCTTATCTTTTAGGATTGACACATTCATGGATGAAATGTTATAATATTGTTTCAAAGTAATCTAGTATTTGCGGGAGAAGTGGGGGAGGTATAGATGAAAGGAGATTTTCCAGGTGTTAAAATGATTGAAGATTGAGCCAAAAAAATCTTCAGCGCTTGCCTATGTTGAGGCCAGACAGACATCTTAGGGGATATCTTTGGAGCGAGGTGCCATATAATCAGCACCCCTTATCTACACCTATTAAAGTTTGGCTATCTTAGTTTTTCACAGTTAGCTAAGAATTTATCTCCATGATTAGCACATATCCTTAACTGCCTTTACTTCAACACTTTCTCCTATAGCACTAAGCAAACACATTTTTTTTTTTAATTTTCAGAATTCATCCCTGCTATGGTTCTCCTTTCTAAGTGACAGAAGTTCTCATAAGCCACCATTGTTTTTGTTTGTCCACAGTTGCCCACATGTCACAGGGTCCCTGTTTTCATAAATGAAATTTCTTTGACAAGCATTAATGAATGGTTAATACAATGTTGCTATATGTCCAAGACTCATAGAGGTGTCTTAGGGAATGTGGAATAAACAGAATTACAGTCCTTCCCTTTCAGGAAACGGTGAAGGCAAAGTGCTGGGCACATCATAGAAGGCCTACAGAGGTTGATGCTCTTCTCTTTCCATGTGCTTGTTGTTGCTCAGAAGGGCAGGTGACCCAGTCGTGGAACAGAGAGACCAGCTCATATTTCCTGGGTGTTGTATACAAGCTGCCACCATACATAGTATGTGAAATAGGTTTTAAACAAAAGGATTGACCATGATGGGCCTGGAAAGCATCCTTGATTTTTCCCAAGACTCTGACTGCTCTACTCAGTGTTTCAGTGAATACCCTGTCTAAGGGGACATTTCAGCATCATCCTAGGCGGAGTTGAGGCTTTGGAATATTTACGGAAATGAGTCTTCCTACTGGGTCATTACCAATACTGTATTCATTCAACAAATGCACATGTGCCTACCATGTGCCCAGCACTGTCCTCAGTACAGTGATGTAATAGAGAAGAAAACAGACACAAACTCCACTGTTCTGTAGCTTACGGTGCTGTGCAGAAGACAGATGTTTGTCAAATAACCACATACACACAACGCATATCATTGCAACCTGTGGCAAGTGCTTTGAAAAAATGTGGGTTTTTTTGTTTTTAGAATGTATAATAAGAGGATCCAATTTACCTAAGCAGCTGGCTAGGACCCGAAAGCTTCATAGGACGTAATTAAGAGGTGGGATTGTACAGGGGCCGAGGGGTCCCTGGGGCTTGCTGGCAGTGTTGCAGTGTTGAGACAGAAGGGACAGTCTGTGTAAAGACATCGAGGCAGAGAGCAAGGAGGAGATTGCCTAGAGATGCTATTTCAGGCATTCTAACTGGGAAACATACTCTGACCCTAACATAAAGGATAACCAACTCAGCTCAGCTATTGAATATCCACAGGGACGAGGGAATGCTGTGGGCTGATGAGTGGATGAAGTTGCAGGAGAAAAAGATGTTTTGAGAGAGCAGCACAAATTCAGGTGAATGCTTTTTCTCTTATCTCTTTTTTTGCCTTTTGGGTCTGTGACTCAAAAGGCAAGATAACCAATCTCTGAAACCCTCTGATTTCGGTTGTTTACTGTCCTGAGGAGCAGTCAGTTGCTTAGAGCTGACAGAAACATCTAAGTCATAATTCTTATAGTAGAAGAGAGGAGATGATGTTTTCTTTAAACCATCAAAATGAGTTTTAAATTCAAATCAAAATAGAAAAAGGGATTTCAGAGCTATCCCAAGCATTTGGACAAAAATCAGGTTGAGGTAGGGAGAGGGGGCAGAACAAAAAGAACCTAGGAGGCCAGCACTTACTGTGCATTTGAGTGGATGAATGAATCAGTGCATGAACACTGTGCTGTGTTTTATGTATATAGTACATAATACATATTTATACATATTACATTACATACACATACACCACACACACCCACACACAAACCCACAGTTTCTTTAAAATTTCTCAACCATCTTCCCTGTAAGGTCACCACTGTAGCTGCTATTACTTTTATCATCATTTTACTGACCAGGAAAGGTAACTAGTTCAAGTTACCTGATTATGTGCTATTTTCACTAAACCTCATGGGAACAAGGATGGTGTGAGCTTCCTCAGCTGTTTCGTCTTTCTTGCCAACACTGGCCATTTGGCTCAGTACAAGGGGCCAGCCCCACTTTGCCCCCAATACAGCTAACAGTCCACGTTACCCAGTGTCATGGTAATAGGGACTGTTCTCTGCCAAGGCCACTTGGGAAGCAGGCCTTTACATTCTCACAGTATCCACACTTCTCCTGTATGTGGAAGAGAATGCATTTTCTGTAGATCCTGCTTTGCAAATCATTTTGGTTCTCCCCTTGGGAAATGTATGTGCAGGACAGGTTCTGCTTATGAGTCCTTCATCGTGGATTGTTATCAGGTTTACACATCTTTGGAGAGTGTTTAGATTACAAGCAGAAAAACTGATTTTTTAAGCTGAAGTTAAGCCAGGATATTATCCCCCCAAAAGTGGATAATAAAAGTGCCTTTTATTAAAAGCAACACACACACACGCACACACACACTCTATACATGGGGAAAACACCCCACACTGCCATCATCGTCTTCATGTAGATTCAAAGACAGGCACTATTTCTACCAGGCAGTGTTCTCCTGGTCTCCTTGGAGCCCAGCAAGAGGAGACAAGCATGTGAAAGTCAGGAAGCTTGCTGGGCAGTGGAATACAAAAGCTGACTATAGCCTCTTCAGGTGAGGAACATTCCAGAGAAACAGCATGATTCAGATCCAGGAGCTATAATTTTGACTTTACCACTGACTGGCTAAGGAGAATTTGCAAGTCACTGAATTGTTTGTGGTTCAATTACCTCATCTAAAAGGGAGAAAAAGAGGGGCACCTGGGTGGCTCAGTCGGTTAAGGGACTGCCTTTGGCTCAGGTCATGATCCCAGGGTCCTGGGATTCAGCCCCACATCAGGCTCATCAGGGGAGTCTGCTTCTCCCCCTCATCCTTGCTCATGCTCTCTCTCTCTCTTTCAAATAAATAAATAGAATCTTTAAAAAAAATAAAATAAAAGGGGGAAAAGGAAAAAGATACTGCCCCTTGCTTCCTATGCATTGATTATTAAAATTCCTAAGAGTAAAGACATCATATTTTCCAAGTGATTGAATTTGGAAGGTCAACACAGAAGCCACAGAAGGATTTGGTGGCCATAAAACTAATATTTGGTCTTTCTGAGTCTCGTATGTAAAATAATACCTTGCTCAGATGAGATCATGTATTTGAAACACATAACATATAATCAAAGAGCAAACACACTGGCACCCAGTAAACATCTCCTATACAATTGTTAATATAATAAGACAGAGCACAATATAATTATTTTTAAAAAGCACGTGATTTGGAAACAGACATGCCTGGGGTGGATTCCTAGTCTGCCCCCATTTGACATTGGTACAATAATAAACCTTGCTGGGGCGCCTGGGTGGCTCAGTTGGTTAAGCGACTGCCTTCGGCTCAAGTCATGATCCTGGGGTCCCGAGATCGAGTCCCGCATCGGGCTCCCTGCTCAGCAGGGAGTCTGCTTCTCCCTCTGACCCTCTTCCTGCTCGTGCTCTCTGTCTCTCATTCTCTCTCTCTCAAATAAATAAATAAATCTTTGAAAAAAATAATAAACCTTGCTGTTTGCACACTTTTTACATGGGGAGAATAGTTCTGTTGTAAGGAGTAATTATGCAAACCATTTGGTACCATACCTGATGCATAGGAAGTATTCAGGAAGTAGACACTTCTATCTGTCTAGATATCCATGCACCCATCCATCATGTGTCTATATCTTCCAGGGTAGCTTATCATGCTCTGAAACACCTGCTTCTCTGAGACCAAATCACGTCAGAAATATTGACCCACTGAATTCATAGAGCTGCATCCAAAGTTTAACCCTTTTCCAAGGAGGACTAGTAAAATGAGAACATGCAACAAAAATACCTCCTCTCCCCTTGAAATATTACCGGATTGGAAAAGTGAGTGCCCTGTGCATACACTGTGCTATGGAGTGCGGCAAGAGAAATATTCGCAATATTTGTGAGTAATTATTAACATTTATCATAATTGCTTCTTGACACTATGATCTCAGTGTGTTTGGGGTTTTTTTTGCTATAATTCTGGATGCATTATTTTTTATTTGTGATAGTAATTTGGCCTGGTATCTTTGGAGTTAACTGTGCTATTATTAATCATAGATAGTATCACTGAGAAAAAAACATGTTGGAGTTTTTGGGTGTCCTAAATGTCTGAAATCAATTTATGAAGCTGGGACCAAGCCCCATGATCAGCACATAGTAACTGCTAATGTTCTCTTTCCCTCTAACTTAATTTGGTTGTCAAGGAAAGATATGTAGTGTGATTTAAGCCAAAGGATGATTATCCAAATAGGTGGAGCCTCATAGCAGCCAGTATAACTGTCTGTCACACTTGCTTGGTTATATCTGGAGCCCGTGTAAAGGGATATATATTGCACTATATATATATATGTGTATATGTATATATATATATACACATATATATATACACACAATTTATATATTATATCTATAAAATGTACTTGATTTAAAAACATTTCCACAGAGGGTTTCCTTTAAGGACCTACTCTTTTCTTTCCTTAACTTTATTAATCAAAACTTTTCCTGATTTTTGCTTACCTAGAATCAAATTAAACTAAATTAATTCTTAGAACAAAAACGTTATCTGTCATAAAAGATACCTAATTTTCAGATCCTGAAATTTCTATAACCATGTCACATTAAAAACATTTACATTTTAATACTGTTACAGCAAAAAGGTTAAATATAAAAATACATTAGTTTTGATATTAGTATTGAATTCAGCACCTATTTGGCAGAACTATTTGTACAAAATAATGTAGTTCCTTCTGATAACAAAAAACATGAGCTTTGGTTTCAGTGAATACAAAATACTAGAATAACCATAGTCAACTAAAAATTCTAATAACCCATGTCAATTGTATCTGGTGGTATAGAATTTTCTAAATAGTATTTTTATTATTGGCTCAGCAAAGCATTTTCCCTCTAGGCTATCTAATTTCTGAAAGCACACACAAAATCAGGTGTTAAAATAATATTTGATAAAATGAGCTTCAAATGAGATCATCACAAGTACAGAAATAGTGCTAAATAAATTGTAAAAAAAAATCAAGAGTTGGAATGAAAGTCACAAATTAAAAGGATGAATTTTGCTGATGGAAAACGCTCAAACCTGAAGTATAGAATACGAGGCTAAAATATGCCATTACTCAGTTAAATGATTAAATCAACAGCAGGAGGTTTAATCCGTTTGATTTAGCAACCTGCGAATGAACTCATAATTTACAAGAAAACCACTACTTAACCTATTTGTCTTTCTTGTTATCTGTGATAGGATCTTAAAGATGAGAGACAGAAAAAATTGCTTAAAAGTTCAGATGATAGTTGATAATACTGAATTCTGTAATTGAAATTTGCTAAAGGAGTAGAAGTTAAATGTTTTTACCCTCACCCCAGTAAGATAAATATGTAAAGTGATAAATGTGCTAGTTAACTAGATGAGGAGAATTCTTTCACAATGTAAACACATATCAAATCACCATGATGCACACTTTAAATAGCTTACAATTTGTAAGGTGTCTGGGTGGCTCAGTCGGTTGAAGGTCCAACTCTTGATCTCAGCTCAGGTCTTGATCTCATGGTCATGAGTTCAAGCCCCCCATTGGGCTCCATGCTGGGCATGGAGTCTACTTAAAAAAAAAAAAATAGCTTACAATTGTACATGTCAATTGTAACTCAATAAAACTGAGATCAGAAACAAAGTTCAGAACCCCATTAACTGAATCCTTTAAGTCAATAATATAATAGCTTTCAATATTCATTCTGAGTAAATGACTTTCTATTTTTTATTAGGAGTCCTGAGCACTTGTGCTGTTTTATCCCCCTATTCTCTGCTAAAGACTTTACTTTGGGAAGAAGTTTTTTGAAGATACAGCAAGACTTAGTGCTCCACAATAAAACAATTATATGAGAACTTCTGAGAAGTTGCCAAGAACAATTAAGAAAGTTGTTGCTTTTTATGCAGAACACTCACTGAAGACTAGCTTTGCATCTTAGTCAATGAGCAGATTCTCATTATTTATTTAGATTCATTTGGCAGTTATTCTCTGAAGAGCTCATTAGAGTAAATTATTCCAATACCATGTTCATTTACAGACTCATGTTATTTACCCCTATGTTTATTTTCACATTTTTGCAGATTTACCCACGAAATGTCTTGAATCTAGTCATATCTCTCCATTCCCACCACCACAAGCCTAGCCCAGCCTATCACTTTTCACTTAGATGAATAGAATTGCCTGTAAAGTGGGCTTTCCACCTCTACTTTAATCTCCTCCACCTGTTCTCTACTCCACAGTCCCCATGATGTCTTTTCTGCAAAGAAGCCAGCTGGCATTTTGATAAAGATTACATTGAATCGGTAGATCAATTTGGGGAGTATGGTTACCTTAAAAATATTAAGTCTCTGATCCACGAATGTGAATGTCTTTGCATTTATTTAGGTCTTCTCCAATTTCTTTCAACAATATCTTATAGTTTTAACACTACAAGTTTTGCAGTTCATTTATTAATTTTACTTCTAAGTATGTTATTCTTTTTTGATGTTACTGTGATTGTTTGTTGCTTAATACAGAAATACAATCAATTTTTGTAGGTTGATTATCCTGTAACCTTGCTTAACTCATTTAATAGTGGATTCCTTAGGATTGTTCATAGAAAAGATATTCCTTAGGGTTTTCTATATAAAAGATAATGTAATTTGAAAAAAGAGATAGTTTTACTTCTCTTTTTGTAATCTGGATGTCTTTCATTTCTTTTTCTTGTCTAATTGCTCTGTCTAGAACTTCCAATGCGATGTTGAACAGAGTTGGTGAGAGTAGTCATCCTTGTCTTGTTCTTTATCTTAAGGGGTAAAGCCTTCAGCTTTTCACCATTAAGTTATGATATCCGATGTGAAAGTTTTATAGATGCCTTTGATCAGATAGAGGAAATTCCCTTTTATTTCTAGTTTGTTGTATTTTTTTTTTCATGAAAGGGTGTTGAATGTTGTGAAATGCTTTTGTGTGTCTGTTAAGATTGTCATATGGTTCTTGTCCTTTTCCTTCTCCATTCTTCAGATTATATAATTTCTATTGATCTACTTTAGGCATATGCACAGTTTCTCTGGCCTCCTTCCCCAGGGACACTACAGTTTTAGCCAGTTTTCTTTGATTGAACCCCATATTTTTTTTTTAATATTTTATTTATTTGACAGAGAGAGACACAGTGAGAGAGGGAACACAAGCAGGGGCAGTGGGAGAGGAGAAGCAGGCTTCCCGCAGAGCAGGGATCCCGACACGGGGCTCAATCCCAGGACCCTCGGATCATGACCTGAGCCGAAGGCAGACGCTTAACGACTGAGCCACCTAGGCGCCCCATGATTGAACCCCGTATTAAGCTTCGGGCTTGTTATCACACCTAGCTGTTAGTCTCCACTGATTAATAGCTGATTTCTCAATTGTTTTTGACAACACCTTGGGTCATAAATTGCCTCATAGTCTGATCCAGTTAAAGCTGGACTTCTTTGCGGGGGTAGTCTTTGAGGCTTGATTTATCTCAGGAGAGCTCTTCTTAGCTATCTTGTTCTTTGGTTTTCTCTGTCGTACTTCTAGCTGCTCAACAATTTGTCTTGTTGTTATTAAGGAGACCCCTAATTGCTCACCTCTGAGAACCCTACTGCTTTCATTAATTAAGACACACAAAAACTTCTGTTTTTCCCTATGCTCTGTTACAAATAAAGGGGTGCTTTTCCTGATTTCTTTATTTAAGCTGATATCACCTGTCACTCTCTCTTCATTTGCCTTCTATTTTTCTTCATAGCTCTTACATTGACCTGGCATTACATTATATATGGGTTTATTTTATTGTCTATCTCCACCATTAGAATGTAAGCTCCTTGAGGGTAGCCTAATGCTATATATCTAGTTCTCAGAAGAATCTTTAGCATATAGTAGACATAATAAATAATAGGAAAATAAGTGATGCAGTGAAAAGTAAAGGAAAAAATGTCAACAAATACCACAATCAAAAGGAAAAGGGAAAATTTTATAGCGAGAGTCTAGCATTTGCATACAGATGACTATTAAGAAAACCTCTGAAGCCTATGATAACACAACAGTGTTGAGAAAATGAAAAGTAGAGTGGAATGAGCAGGTCTAATGCTCCAAATGAAGATAAACTAAAAAATAATAATGATAATAATACTAATTACAGTAACAACACCGCTAACACAAACTAATGCTTAAAGTGGACCAAGCCCTATGCTGTGTTTAGGTCCTTTATTTTATTTAATATTCACAATGATACTTTGAGGGCAGTACTGTTCTGTGGACATGTATCGTGAACACAGAAAGGTTAAGGAGTAAATGCAGGGCACAACTGGCAAATGGCAACATTTTTTGTCCAGACTGGGCAGTTAGACTTTGGAACCTATTTTACTAAGTAAGCTATACTACTATGCCTAAACAGACATGATATTAGGAATGGAGAAAAGGCTCCCCACACAAGTTCTGAGGGATGCCCCACGAGGTACGTCATTTGTCTACAATAATTACAAGTGTAGTCTAGGCACTACCGCTTTTCTGCACAGCTATCCACTGGGTTTCTATCACCTCCTGCTGAACATCCTGGTCTTCATGGGTATCCTGTGGTTACTCTAGCCTCCATCATCAATGCACTAATTCACAGGGCTAGAATCACAATGGTTAATGAGTCTGGAGCAGAAATGAAGACCATGCTCAACGGTACTCACTCTGTGTTGCATTTTATCTACAGTCTGGGAAGCCAAGCAATGCTACTCATGCCCAAGTCTGAGAATGTTCCTTGCAAAGAGATCTTTTACCCTCCATAGGATTTAGAACAAGGCCCATGGATTCAATCCTGGGAAGACATTTGAAGTTGCATCCCATCGGCCCATTTTCAGCCTTTATATATCCATATAAGCCTGCAAGTACGGCCTCCTTTTTCCTCTTAAACCAAAGCAAAAGCACTAGTGTAGGTGGATCTATGGGAACAGATGTTCTTTAAGTGCTGTTTGCTAGTCATGACCAGGGTTGAATTTCAGCCTCAGCTTAAACTGGTTGCTCCCATTGTCTCCAAAGCTGTTGCTCCTGACATTATTCTACTTTCACAACTCGTTAATATTTCCAACTTGTATATTAACTTTGTGGCATGCAGGAACCAACTAGAAAAGCAAACAGGATACATGCTGCTTGTCCTCTAGGGTTCTAGTCTCTAAAACTTGCTGCTGGAGCCTCCTGTCCAGAATAGTTTCTTACCCTATGCAAATGATCCCTTGGGAAAATGCCTCAGGCTACAGGAAGGGAGTGCATGAGAATGCAGTTTCCTTACATTTGCATTGGGAGACAGTGGTGTCTTAACTCTGAAGAATTAAAGCAATTGTTAGCTCTGGTGATAGAGTGAGGTATAAACAATGTAAGCTCTGAAAGCAGAGATACCAGGTTTAGAATTCTGTTTTTTTCACTTCAATTGAATTCAGCAAACACCCACTGAGTGCCTACTGTATGTATCAACCACTGCTAGGTACCAGTGACAGAGGCGAATAAACCATTATCCCAAAATGATAGAGTTCAAAGTCTAGTTGGGACAAATCACTTTAAAAGAGGTAAAAATAGGGCGCCTGGGTGGCTCAGTTGGTTAAGCGACTGCCTTCAGCTCAGGTCATGATCCTGGAGACCCGGGATCAAGTCCTGCATCGGGCTCCCTGCTAGGTGGGGAGCCTGCTTCTCCCTCTGCCCCTCCCCCCTCTCATGTGCTCTCTCTCTCTCATTCTCTCTGTCTCAAATAAATAAATAAAATATTTTTTTAAAAAAAAGAGGTAAAAATAGACAAAGGATGTACTAGGTCAAGTATAATACAAAGTTTCCTACTTATTTGAAATTAAATCAAGTTAATTGAAAGTTCTTAAGCCTTAATTGAATTTCTTCATCCATAAAATTGATGACCCTATTACTTTAAAAGATTATTTTAAGATTTGGAAAAATATATGCATATATATGTGTGTATACACATGCATGCATATTCTCACAGAAACAGAGAGGGAGAAAAAGAGGGAGAAAGAGAGGAAAAAAAATGGTAAGCAAATCCATATATTTTTACTAAGATTTTCCTTTTGTTAACAAGGTTAAATAACCTCTTGGAACTTCTGCTTTAAGTTGAAGGATGCAGCATTTGCATCTATTCTCTTCCGTTCTAAGTTTCACTGACAGATCTGAAAAATGTAGTTTAAAAGAAATAATTCCTAACAGTGGTGGAAAAATATTAAAGTCTGCTAACAGTGAAGCATAAGTCATAAGGCATTGCAATTATGAAGGAATCAGAGGTAAAAGAATACAACCCAAAATACAGGTTGGAGACGAGTATCTCAGATGGGATCCCTTCCTCTCCAAAGAGAAATTTTATCTTATTTTTTTAAGATTTTATTTATTTATTTGAGAGAGACAGAGAGAGAGAGAGAACACGCGTGCACGAGCAGGGGGAGGGGCAGAGTCAGAGGGAGGAGAAGCAGACTCCCTGCTAAGAAGGGAGCCTGGACAGGGGATCCATCCCAGGACCCTGGGATCATGACCTGAGCTAAAGGCAGATGCTTAACTGACAGAGCCACCCAGGAGCCCCTCCAAAGAGAAATTTTAAAGTCAGATTCGACAAATGCAAACAAGATAACTATCAGGGTAGTTCATTAAAGGTCTTCCTTCAAAATAGCTAGGCTAGGGGTGCCTGGGTGGCTCAGTTGTTGGGCGTCTGCCTTCGGCTCAGGTCGTGATCCCGGGGTCCTGGGATCGAGCCCCGCGTCAGGCTCCCTGCTCCATGGGAAGCCTGCTTCTCCCTCTCCCACTCCCCCTGCTTGTGTTCCCTCACTGTGTGTGTCTCTCTCTGTCAAATAAATAAATAAAATCTTTTAAAAAAACAAAAACAAAAAAAACCCAAAACAAAACAGCTAGGCTAGTTGGGCCTGCTGCTTCTCTGCTCACACTGCCCACCAGGAAGAGCCCTGGGGAGACTGGGATGGACCAAAGGGCAGAGCAAAGGTAGAGATAAGGCTGTACCTTTGGGGGACAGCCAGGAATTAAAAATGGAAAAGGAACAGTAGACACCAGGCTTTACCCCTAGATTAAAGCCAAGGCATGAGTTTCTGCAGAGACATTTCTGATAGAGAGACTCTCAGAGAAGCATCTGGGTAATAGAAGAAATGGGGAACCCTATTCTAATCCTTTAGGTTCTGCACTCTGCCCAACCTCATCCCCAGACCCTACTCTCAATAAAAACCACTAGTCCATAGCCAGGACTTCTAGTCCCAGCAGGGAAACAAGAATTTGTCTTTGGGAATGAAAATAGACTTGTAACCAACAGAGCCTTATGTCTAAACCCTCAACTCAAAATAGGGACATAGAGTTTTAAATTTTCAAATATTTCAAGAAAACTAATAACATGAAACAGAGGCACCAATATCATGAAAACACAAGAAATACACAAGGATGCAAAGTTAATGGGGGGGGACAACAAAAAACATTAACAAAAGAGGATTTGTAGCTCTTATAAATCACGACAGAGTTCTTAGAAGTTAAAAAGAAAACAGATTGCAAAGTAGACACGAGTAAAACACGAATTAGTGGTCTAAGAGATTGAAAGAGGAGTCTCCCAGAATTCACTGCAGAGAAAAGAGTAGGCTGACATGGTTGGCAGAGGTTGGCTCTGACATCAGGCAAAAAAATTGTTATCTGGGGCATTGCTACCACCGGCAAAGCTAGTAGTCACTTTGCATCTGGGAAGCTGGAGGCCAAGTAGGGGTTTGAGACTCCAGTCAGGGTGGGCTTTAGCATTAATATGGTTGGCTTTGTATTTCACAGAAATTCATTTTATTTCATGTTATTTCCTTCTCTATGTTAAGGTTTTACGTCAAAGAGAATGAGGGTATGAATCTGTTTGCCAATGTGAAGGGACCATCAGCCTCTACCACCCACTGTTCTAAGACCAGTGAAGCAATGTGTGAGATGGATGTGAAAGGCCTCCTGATATGGGTTATTTCTAAGTATCTTCTGGTGGATGGCTGTATGTATAATCTATATAATCCGCAACTTAGAATAGCTTTCCTGTACTTGGTACCTACTGAGGAGGGGAAAGCAAACTCAAAATCTTGGCTGGGGCTGATAACTCATGGTGGCTATAAAATGCAGATGTGTTTTATTAGAGAAACTGTTACTTTTATGATAGCAACTCTGGACTATTTATATCGTGAAAAACTCATAGAGAAGTTTGCCACAATTTCATACCCTAGTGATGCTTCCACAGATGTTATGGGAGTGTTATGTAAGATCATTAAAGCCGAGCTGCTTGGAGTGTGTGTCCCCAGTGAACTACCTGCCAAGTTAGAGACTTGTCTGAACCTATGTCCCCAAGATAGGTCTTACATGAAAGAACTTTCTCTGATGTGATAAATATGTGCTTTCTCCCTAGACTTTGCTTATGTGAATAAAGGTAATTTTTTTTTCTTACGGCAAAGTTCTCTAAAATGACTATGGACAGTTTGAAAATAGATTTACTATTCTGGGGAGCTGTGGGTAGCCAAAATAGGGGTCACTTTATTTTGGGACACCTTGAGGAAAAGGATGGGAAATTGATTGGGGGATAGGTTCCAAAATCTCTAAAAGTATAAGTTTTTAAAAGACTATATTTAATGAGGTCATTTTTTTGTAATGATTTAGTTAAGGTAGGAATTGTTGACTGGCTTAATGAGACCCTAAAATTTAAAATGAGTGAGCATACAACTTAAAATTCATTTCAGAACAAAGTGTCCTTCACAATTATAAGGGGCTATGGCACTCATACTTCCAAGCAATCTGTAGTCACTCAGGCAAATTCTTGAGGAGCCTGGAAGATTTTCTGCACAGTTGCTAGCAAGAGAACAATTATGAAGCCCACTATGTACCAGCTGAGCAGATGAGAGTCTTTAAGTTAAAAGAGAAATTTGAAAAATATTAGGATCAGCATTCAGATGAGATGTTTATTCTGGAAAACATTTTAAACTAGAGGTTCTGTCCAGTTTATATACTCAAAGACAGTCCAGAGAAAAACTTTTTTCTTTTTTTAATCATATACCTATTTAATCTATACCTATTCTCCCACAATCTTCCTGGGCAAGAAGTAAGAATGGCGGTGCTTTACTGAATGTCTGAGGTAGGCCAAAGAGTTTAACAAATGGATGGGCGCCTGGGTGGCTCAGTCGGTTAAGCAGCTGCCTTCAGCTCAGGTCATGATCCCAGGGTCCTGGGATCGAGCCCCGCATCGGGCTCCCTGCTCAGTGGGGAGTCTGCTTCTCCGTCTGTCCCTCCCCACTCCCACTTGTGCTCTCTTGCTCTCTCTCGTGCATGCACGCGCCCACAAAAATAAATAAAATCTTTAAGAAAAAAAGTTTAACAACTGGATCATGATTCCAATGATTTGAAATCTTTAGTAGTCTGAAGATGGATAAAACTGGATCTTATATAACACTCTCCAGAATTGCTTCAACATTTGTTTTCTCTACAACTCTATGGCTAACTACAATTGTTTCTGTTAATAGCAGAATTCCATAAAGTGCAGCCCACAGGCCAAATCTGGCCTGCTGCCTGTTTTTATAAATAAAGTATTACTGGAAGACAGCCATTTGTGTATTGTCTATGACTGCTTTTGACTTAGAACAGCTGATTTGAGTAGTTGTGGCAGAGCTCATAAGGCCCTCAAAGCCTAAAATATGTACTATGTGGCCATTTATAGCAAAAGTTTTCTGACCCCTACCTAGAGCATCCCATAACATGACACAAGCTTCCTGAAGATGCTTATTCAAATGAGGGCACACGAGTAGTGAATAATAATGTGCTACAAAATATGAATGAGTGTATCATTGTGGACAAAACTCCAACTAAAGTAAACTTTGTTGTGAGCCCCTTCGCAAAAGATCCTAAAGCCTGCTGGAGTCACTACTGTGTAACCCCCAGAAACACTGGCCATGTTATGGGGTGTGCCCACAGATATCCCAGTCCATTGGCACCACA
Source organism: Mirounga leonina (assembly GCF_011800145.1). Taxonomy (NCBI): domain Eukaryota; kingdom Metazoa; phylum Chordata; class Mammalia; order Carnivora; family Phocidae; genus Mirounga; species Mirounga leonina. The sequence continues at coordinate 51,033,475 of NW_023270451.1, forward strand.
GCTGTAGGAGGTTTAACCCTCTGTACATCTACGTGGTTGTAATGCAGCATCGGCTGGTCGGAGACCAGTTTGCCCCACTGAGGAGATGAGCCCTGGGCTGCGGCAGGAACCCTGACATAATGAGCGTCATTTTTCACAAGTGCCACCCAAGCTGGTGAGCGACTGTCCTTTCTGCACCATCACCATCAGGATAAAGGCTGACCAGGACCGAGAAATATCACTTAGATTTGTATTTTCAAAGAAGCTGGTTATTTAATAAATAGAAAAGAAATGTGACTTAGCTAAGAACAGAGTCGTAGATTGATAGGTTTTCATGGAGCTCCAGTTTTGTGTGGAGTTGGTATCAGATCTTAGAGGCTTGTTTTGGAGGGACGTGCAGGGTGACTCAACGTCCCCACTTACTGAGGACTGAGGAGTTTTCTGGAATGTGGGATTTACATGCTAAAACTAGGCAAGTTCTGGGCAAACCAAGAACAACTAGTTACCCTAGGGCCATCGCTCTTCAAAGGCAAGTTTTGGAGGAGAGTGAGGTCAGCAGCAGGGCAGTGGGGCTTGTTCCTTTCCCCCTCCCCTTTGATTTACAACTAACTGGGCATCCGGAACCGAACAAAAGTGCCTCCACATGGTACACCACGACACCTGGGAGATCCACCCACGTGTGCATCCAAAAGTGGGCCGGGAGGACCTCAGAGGATGCTGTGTACCCGAGGGAGTCTGAGGATGCCCCCCCTCCCTTGCTGCCATCAGGAAAGAGGTAATCTGGAGAGCACACAACTGGGCATTTGTGGGAAACAGAGAATGTGGGGAGAACCAGCTCGCCCGATGGGAGAATTGGCAAGCCTTTGGAGCGAGACACAGACAATTCTGGAGTCAGAGGAAAGGGAGGAACGGGTGAGGCAGCCCCACTCCCGAGGGCCAGCACAGCGACATGCGGGGATTGTGCTGGTGGCAGCGTGGCAGCGGCCGCCACCAGGGGAGGTGGCAAGTCAGGGTGGAGCCTCGTCAGCGCCGGAGGAGAAGCCGAACGCTTGTGCTATAGCACCACCGTCTGGAAGTGAGAAGAAAGGCTTCTGGTCGCCCGCCTGCTGAACTGTTAGAACCCAAGTAAACGCAGCCTTCCCTACATAAGAGAGGAGTCTGCTCCTTTAAATGTGACCGCAGAGGCACATTTCATGAAACACCATGAAAAGTCATGGTAATATGGTATCGCAAAAAGAAGATGACAATTCTTCAGCAGCTGAACGCAAGGACATGGAATAGTGCAATCTAGCCGATAAAGAATTCAAAATCGCTGTTATGGAGAAGAAATTGACGGTTGCCAGAGGAAAGGGAGGTGGGATGGGCAAAACAGGGCAAGGGGGGTACAAGATACAGGCTCCCAGTTAGGAAGTGAATAGGTCACGGGAATATAAGGCACAGCCTAGGGAATAGAGTCAATGATACTGTAACAGCGTCGAACAGCAACGATGGTGGCTATACTTGGGAACAGAGCGTAACTCACAGAGATGTTGAATCACTATGTTGTACATTTGACACTAATGTAACATTGTGTGTCAACTACATTCAGATAAAAAATTTTAAAACAAGACCCAAACCCCTCAAATAGCTGTTATGAAGAAATTCAATAAACTACAGAAAATTCAGAAAGGCAATTAATTCAATAAACCCAAAAATAAAATTAATGAACAGAAGGACTACTTTACCAAAGAAATTGAAATTATAAAAAACAAACAAACCATGAAACAGAAATTCTGGAACTGAAGGAGTCAATAGATAAGATGAAGAATGCATTAGAAAGCTTTGGTAATAGGGCACATCAGATGAAAAAAGAGAGTGAACAACCTGGAGGATAGGAATTTAGAAATTATTCAGGTGGAAAAGGAGAGAGAACTAAGATTTTTAAAAAGTGAAGAAACCCTATGAGAACCATCAGACTCTATTAAGAGAGTCAATCTAAGAATAAAGGGTGACTATAGTTAATAATACTGTATTGCACATTTTAAAGTTGCTAAAAGAGTAAATCTTCAAAGTCCCCATCACAAGGAAAAAAAAACTTTTGTAACTATGTATGGGGAAGGATGTTAACTAGACTTTTTGTGGTGATCATTTCACAATATGTACAAATATCAAATAATTATGTTGTATACCTGAAACGAATAGAGTGTTATATGCCAATTATACCTTGATATAATAAATATAATATATATTTATGATAATATACATTATATTATAAATAATATAAATATAATAATAAAAATAAAAAATAAGTAAAATCAGGAATGATGATATTAGATGAACCCAATTCAGAATTGAGTTTTCTTATAAAAACACCCCATTTAGCTAGCTATTTAATTGCCTGAGATGACATGTAAAAGAAAATAAATATATAGTTATATATTTAATATTATCATAGCATGTCAAAACCTTGTAGTCCTATCCTAATCCCTATCATTAATGGGAGATAAATTCAAATTAATTTAGTGATGACAATTTAGCAATCTGGATGACTATCTTTTTAGTAATGGGGAACTGGAGGGGCAACTGTAGGTATTTACTGATTTTACTTACGTTTCCAGGAAAGCAGAAGCAGAGGTTCTTTGTATGCTCTACTTTCTGTATTGGCCACGGAGAGAGAAGTGTGAGTAAGTGAAAATATAGTGTTTTACACCTCTCAGTTAAATTGTCATGCACAGATAGGACACCTCTGGATGTGACCCTAAAGACTACATATATTGGACATAATAATAATGTCCCTATCTTACAGGGTTGCCTGAGGACTATATAAGATAATGTGAGGAAAATACTTACTGGAGGCATAAGTATTCAACAGACGCTAGCTAATAGGATTATTGATCATAATCATTAATGTACCTCTAACATAATACCAAGTTATTACAGTATTTGTTAACAACAGTCTTGGGAAAATTACCACAATATTTCTGAGTTTTCTTTCCTATCTATAAAATAAGACTAATGAGGGCGCCTGGGTGGCTCAGTCGTTGGGCGTCTGCCTTCGGCTCAGGTCATGGTCCCAGGGTCCTGGGATCGAGTCCCGCATCAGGCTCCCTGCTCGGCAGGAAGCCTGCTTCTCGCTCTCCCACTCCCCCTGCTTGTGTTCCTGCTCTCGCTATCTCTCTCTCTGTCAAATAAATAAATAAAATCTTAAAAAAAAAAAAATAAGACTAATGAGTCCTACCCCTAAGAATTGCTGAGGGGATAATATAAAAAAAAATTATGAAATACTTATTTATCCATTTAATTGAGATACAACTGACATATAACCTTATGTTAGTTTCAGGTATATAATATAATGATTTAACATTTGCATATATAGTGAAATCATCACCACAATAATTCTAGTTAGCATCTGTCAAACACAGTTTGAATTATTTTTTTTACAAAATTTTTTTACAAAAATTTTTTTTGTAATAACTTCGAAGATTTACTCTTCTAGCAACTTTCAAATATATAATACAATATTAATGATTTTCACCATGCTGTGCATCACATCTCCAAGACTTATTTATTTTATATTAAATTCTTAATATCAGCCTGGTACATACTAAGCATCCAGGCATCCATTCATCCATCGATCCAACAATCCAACCGTCCATCCATCTACTCACTAAGCAAACATATATTGAGCATATGCAAAGTGTTTTGTGCTATTGTGCTAAGTGTTGGTCAGTCATCGTAGTTCCCCAGCAAAGGTAGAATAAAACTAATAGGCAGCTTTCTGGAGCTAAGGTGTTAAGTACTTAAGTTCAATGGCACAGTAGGCATTTGCTGAGTATACTAATAAATTTATCCTCTAAGGCGTGCCTGGGTGGCTCAGTTGGTTAAGCATCTGACTCTTGATTTTGGCTCAGGTCATGATCTCAGGGTAGTGGGATCAAGTCCCACATTGGGCTCCGTGCTCAGCAGGGAGTCTGCAGGACAGTCTCGCTCTCTCTCCCTTTGCCCCTCCACCGACTTGCGTGCACGCTCTCTCTCCCTCAAATAAATAAAACTTTAAGTTAATCAATCAATTAATCAATTCATCCTCCAAGAAAAAAATGCACTATAGAGGTACAGTAACCAAAATGAGGACTGAGACACAAGTGTTGAGTAAACAGGAAAACACGGGATGATTTTTTTTTAATGAAAATGAAACTTTAGGGGCAGCTAAAGTAAAGACCCACTAAAACTGTCTCTTAAGTTTCTCTGGCAAGAGCTGGCCATTCTCAGGAGAACTGTGAACCTCTCACTTGAGGAGTGAGTGTTAAGAAACCAAAGAAACCATCAGGGATGATGAGTTCCAGGCAAGGGCTCAATCAGGTGGGGAGGCTACCTGGAACGAAAGAAGTCAAATCCACCCTTAACTACAACAAGCAAGCACAGGGTCCTTAACAGGAGACAAAGCAAAACAGTCAAGAGCTAGGTGGATGTAGAAATAGAAGGTAAGCAAAGAAATTAAGGTTAAGGTCAAGAGAAAATGTCTAAGACTATTTCTGTAAACAGGATCAGGATGCTTGAAGCCTATAATTAGGTGCTGGCCTGGCTTAACCTGGAATAAAGGTTTTTGCCTAGTGATTCAGTTACTAGATCTATGTATGTGTAAATTACTGCTGAAAAAAAAAACATGGGAGATTAGAATTCTTCCCCAATGTGCTAAGACTTCGTGAGTTATAATACCATTACATTTCTTCTCTATAGGAGTGTGGTCTCCCAGAGTGCAGGGGCTCCTGCTCTGCTTCTAGAAAAACAAGCCATGCTTTAAAAAAAATAGCACCATAAAGCTTGTTTCCTGAGAATTACATAGGCCTTGAATCTAGTCCTTTGCTGAGCGAAAGTATAGATTTGAGGTGCATTCATGTTCCTTCATTAAATACATTTGTCAACCCTAGCAACTACTCTAAAATATCTTATAATATTCTGACATGCATATAAATAGAACACCTCATACTCTGCAGGAAGCCAAGTGAGTAACATCAGTTATTCTAGCAACACTTCATTTCAGGGTGGAGCCCCACTTTGTATAACAGGACATCATCATCATCATCCTCATTGTTGTTGTTGTTGTCTTCATCATCACCATCCCTTGTACTGATATTTCTTTACAGGTGACAATTTTTAAAAATAACTAAATATAGTGTGTGAATGCATTAAATGGTGAAAACCTTGCCTCTGTACTGATGAGGATGATGGTCTCTGTCTCAGAACATTCTATATATGGAGTTTGAAATTCACGGAATACCTTAAAGGGAAAGTACTGCTTTAGACAAAGGTCACACAAATCATAAAACAAGCAAAATTTTTAAAATTCTGCAGTAGAGACGCAGGCATTATCCCATTGTCTTAATTAGTAAAATGAGGCTCAGTGAGTCTATGTGGTCTAAGGACACCTAGTTTACTAGATAAAAGAGAGGAACTTGAATGCAGCTGAATTTCCAAATCTTTGCATTCTACTGTGAATGCGGGGTCCACATCCTCATTCATGTGGCTGGAAAGTTAAGTTGTGACAGGGATATCTTGCACAGGTTACCAGAATGAAGATGAACAACATACATTGACATAAATATATGGTTTTCATCTAGGCATTTGGCAAGGTTGCTGTTGGCATTCTGGAAACACAGGCTATATGATATTTGGAGAATAACTTTCCTGAAGGACACTCATGAATAGACTGGTGCTCAAATGGAAACTTTTGGATGGGCAGAGACATTCAACTTCAGTTCTGTTCTGTTGGACATCTTGAATAAAGATGTAGTGGTCAGATTTAGGATCTAAAAAGTTCTGAAAAACCCTGGAGCAAAATAAAATTTAGTAATGATCAATGCACAGGTCTTCTCTTGGTTCCAAAAGCACAGGATGGGAGCAAATATGGAGGCAGTTCTTTAAAAAAAAAAGCACCACATAAAGAGATATCATTTCACAGGTCTGAGCACACTGAAGGCATTTGCTGCAGTTCTGGATGAACCCCTAAGAAGAAAGAATTTAATAAACTGAAGGGTATTGAAAGCAGAGAGGCCAGGAGGGTGGAGGAACTCAGAGCCACACCACATGAGTATTCTTTTAACAGATCACAGCCCAGGCTTGGAGAAGAGAAGACTCAGACTGGACAAGGCAAATGTCACCAGGTACTTGCAGGGCTATTGTGTAGAAAAGGGATGAAGCCTTTTTCTCTGTGGCTATAAGGGGGAAGGGGGGTATTGAAGATGTGGGTAGATAGTAGGATAAGACATTTCAGCTTATAAGCAATGAATCACTTTAAATGTCAGTACTGTCACAAGATGAGCAGGCAGACTGGATGATTACTTGGAAGGGTGTTTCCATTAACAGTGTGTAACTTCAAACACTGAGATTCTGAGCTTCACAGATCCCTCCCCTCCTCTTTAAATATTTGACATGGTATCATCACCAGCCTCATTTTTACATGGGGCCCCAATATTGGAAATCATTCCTTTTATGTGCTTAAGATGATTCTGAATATCTGCAGCAGGTTCAAATAGAGTTTACTTTGCATATTGATTCAATAGGTAAGAGTAGGAAGCTCACAAATGCCATATGCAAATTTGTTCCAAATGAGCTCCTAAAATGGATTTGGAGCTAATTGTTTTGGCACTTATTTCATTGGGGATGAAGCACTGGCCAAACATATTTCAAAGTGAGGAAGAGGATGTGTTAGCATCAAACCTAGGAAAAGAATGAGTAGCATGCAAGTAATTTGGAAAAGAAGAACATTCCATCTGAAGCCTCAAGGGAGAAAAGAGAATGTTGGCTGAAGCCTTATTTGGAAACAATAGAACTGTGAAAATAAGTGTTAAATAACTTACAGCACTGAATTTCCGTATAGGCCATTTTTAAAAATAAACTTTTATTGTTTAATCTATAGATAGAAAAGTGCAAAAATTGAAAGGGTAAAAACAGATGAATTACCACAAAGCAAGCACATTTGAGTAACCACCGCCCAGATCAAGAGATAGCATAGAGGGCGCCTGGGTGGCTCAGTCGGTTAAGCGACTGCCTTCGGCTCAGGTCATGATCCTGGAGTCCTGGGATCGAGTCCCACATCGGGCTCCCTGCTCGGTGGGGAGTCTGCTTCTCCCTCTGACCCTCCCCCCTCTCATGCTCTCTCTATCTCATTCTCTCTCTCAAATAAAAAAAAAAAAAAAGAGATAGCATAGAAGTCCTCCTTCTTTCAGTCACCGCTCCTACTTGTAACTTGTCCTATATCCGTTTTGTTAGTATTTAAATTTTATATAAATGTAATCACTCAATGACTTCTTTTGTGGCTGGCTTCTTTATAGTAATACAATTTTGTGCTCGCTTTGGCAGCACGTATACTAAAATTGGAATGATATATTAATACAATGTTTGCAAAATTTACCCATGTTTTTGCGTGTAGCATTACTTCATTCATTTTCTTGCAAGAGCAATTCTATACATTCCATGCTTTTGTTTTTGTAATATGTTTATTCTTGATTGACCTCTGGGATGTTCCAGATTTGGACTACTCTACATACTGCTGTTATGAACATTCCTGTGACTTTTTGGTACACACATATGCATTTTCTATTGGGTATGTATCTAGGAATGCAATTGCTGGTTCGTGAGACATTTGTATATTCAGCTGTAAAAACAGAGCTTTAGTGTGCCACTTTTCCACTCCCTCTAGCAGTGTATGAAAATTCTATTTATTCCATATCCTCTGCAACACTCGATATTTGGATTCACTAAACTGTATTTAAATTTTAAATTTTAATTGTGAGCTATGAACTTCTATCTAAATTTCAGCTATCTGGTGTATAGTTAGTGGTATTACATTGCAGTTTTTATTTGCAGCTCCCAAATCACTAATACGTGTTTACTGGGAAATCTTTTGCAAACTGCCTATTTGTGTATTTTATATATACTAACTTAATTGTATTATCTTTTTCTTACTGATCCACATTTGATATGAGTCCTTTATCCTGATAAAGGAACTTTATGAACTATAAAAATCTGTTCCCACCCCATGATTTGCCCTTTTACTCTCTTGATGATGTCTTTGCTGGGCATAAAAATCTTATTTCAATGTAGTTCAGCGTATCAGTTATCTCTTTAGTGATTAATGGTTTTTGTATTCTAAGGAAAAAAAAATTTCTTTCTTATCCCAAGGTCGTAAAGATACTCCTCTTTGTTATCTTCAGAAGTCTTATTATCTTACCTTTCACATTTAGATCAACTTTCTATCTGGAACTGATTTTTATGTGTAGTGTGAGGTAAGGAGTCAAGATCCATTTTCTCATTCATTTGAATGTCCAATTGACCCAGCCTCATTTATTGAAAAGATCATTATTTCCCTCTGTTCTGTACTGCCACCTTTTTTTGTAAATTAAGTGTCCATATATGTGTGGATTAGTTTGTGGACTCTATACTATTCAGTGGTCTATTTGTGTATTATGGTGCTAATACTATATTTTCCAATTTATTTTAGATTTAAAATAAATCTTGATACCTGGTATTTTATTTTTTAATTAATTAATTAAATTTATTTTTCTAAAGATTTTATTTTTAAGTAATATCTACACTCAATGTGGGGCTTGAACTTACAACCCCAAGATCAAAAGTTGCATGCTCCTCCAACTGAGCCAGCCAGGCACTCCAATACCTGGTATTTTAAATCTTTCAAATATGTCCCTTTTTTTCATTGTTTTTGACATTTTAGAACTTTCCATTATCATACAAGTATTCAAATCAGCTTGTCAACTTCCACAGAAACACTTGTTCAAGTTTTGATTAGAAGTGCATTGAATAGAGATAAACCAAAAAACATACTCTTCACTGTAAGGAATAGATGGTTACCAGAGGAGAGGTGGGGGGGCGGTGATTTTGGCAAAGGGGATTAAGAGTACACTTACTTTGATGAGCACTGAGTAATATATGGAACTACTGAATCACTAAATTGTACACCTGAAACTAATATAACACTGTATGTTAACTACACTGGAATTAAAAAAAAAGAGAGAGATGCATTGAATACAGGTAGGTTGGGGGAGAACTGACATCCTCACAATACTGAATCTTTTTATCTGAAAGTAATATATAGTCTTCCATTCATTGAGGTCTTTTTAAATTTCTCTCAATGTTATACAGTGTCCTTCATATAAGATTTGCTGATCTTCTGAAAGATCATTTTAATGTTCTTTGATGCTAATTTAAATGGTATTTTAAAAATTATATTCTCTGCTTGTGTGTTGCAAGTGTGATATGCAATTGATTTTTGCAAATTAACATGGAACTATTTGCTTTGCTAAATTAATAAATTTATTATATTAGTATGTCTGTATTCTTTGGAATTTTTATGCATAAAATCATGTCACTTGCAAATAGAGACAGTTTTCTTTCTTTCTTTCTTTCTTTCTTTCTTTCTTTCTTTCTTTCTTTCTTTCTTTCTTTCTTTCTTTC
>NW_023270451.1:51042913-51100000 GCF_011800145.1 Mirounga leonina
TTCTTTCTTTCTTTCTTTCTTTCTTTCTTTCTTTCTTTCTTTCTTTCCTTTCTTTCTTTCTAATACTTATACCTTTTTGAGGATTTTATTTTTGTAAGTAGTCTCTACACCAAACATGGGATTTGAACTTACAACCTCAAGATCAAGAGTCACATGCTCTACCTACCCACTGAGCCAGCCAGCTACCCCTACAATATTTATACCTTTTATTGATTGTCTTGCCTCATTACACTGGGTTAGGATAGATGCTAGATTAGAATACCATGTTGAACTGAAGTAGTGACAGAAGGCATCCTTTACTTACACCTGATATCGAAAGGACAGCCTTCAATATTCCCAAATGAAACATGATGTTTGCTGTACAATTTTGTAAATATCCTTCTATTCTTTGTTTGTCAGCTTTCTTTTTTAAAGTCATGGATGGGGGCGCCTGGGTGACTTAGTCGGTTAAGCGACCAACTCTTGATTTCGGCTCAGGTCATGATCTCAGGGTCGTGAGATGGAGCCCCTCATTGGGCTGGGCATGGAGTCTGCTTAAGATTCTCTCTCCCTCAGAAACAAAAGTGAAAGTGAAATTTTGGGACTTCATCAAGATAAAAAGCTTCTGCACAGCAAAGGAAACAGTCAACAAAACTAAGAGGCAACCCACAGAATGGAAGAAGATATTTGCAAATGACACTACAGACAAAGTGCTGATTTCCAAGATCTATAAAGAACTTCTCAAACTCAACACCCAAAAAACAAATAATCAAGTCAAAAAATGGGTAGAAGACATGGAACAGACACTTCTCCAGAGAAGACATACGAAGGGCTAACAGACACATGAAAAAATGTTCAACATCATTAGCCACCAGGGACATTCAAATCAAAAACACATTGAGATACCACTTTATACCAGTTAGAATGGCAAAAATTGACAAGGCAAGAAAAAACGAACGTTGGAGAGAATGTGGAGAAAGGGGAACCTTCTTACACTGTTGGTGGGAATGCAAGTTGGTACAGCCACTTTGGAAAACAGTGTGGAGGTTCCTCAAAAAGTTAAAAATAGAGCTACCCTATGACCCAGCAATTGCACTACTGAGTATTTACCCCAGAGATAGAAATGTAGTGAAAAGAAGAGCCATATGCATCCCAGTGTTCATAGCAGCAATGTCTACAATAGCCAAACCGTGGAAGGAGCCATGATGCCCTTCAACAGACGAATGGATAAAGAAGATGTGGTCCATATATACAATGGAATATTATTCAGCCATCAGAAAGGATGAATACCCACCACGTGCATTGACATGGATGGAATTGGAGGAGATTATGCTAAGTGAAATAAGTAAAACAGAGAAAGACAATTATCATATGGTTTCACTTATATGTTGAACATAAAGAATAGCATGGAAGACATTAGAAGAAGGAAGGGAAAAATGAAGGAGGGGAATCAGAGGGGGAGACGAACCATGAGAGACTATGGACTCTAGGAAACAAACTGAAGGTTTCAGAGGGGAGGGGGTGGGGGGATGGGTTAGCCCGGTGATGGGTATTAAAGGAGGGCACGTATTGCATGGAGCACTGGGTGTCATATGCAAACAATGAATCATGGAACACTACATCAAAAACTAATGATGTACTGTATGGTGACTAACATAACATAATAAAAAAAAATTTTTTTAAGCTTAAAAAAATTCTCCGTCCCTCAGCTCCTTCCCCCACCTGCTCTAGGGTGTGCGCTCTCTCTTTAAAAAAAAAAAATAAAATAAATAAATAAATAAATAAATAAATGCATGAATTGATGTTGAATCATATTGAGAGATTTTTTGGTCTCTATTTGAGATGATCATATGATTTTTCTCGTTTATTCTGTTTGTGTTTGTGAATTGCATTTGATTTTCACATGTTACACAATCTTGCCTTCCTGGAATAATTCTCACCTGGCCATAATATATTATCATTTTCTAAAAAGACCTTATTTATCTATTTGAGAGAGAGAGAGAAAGAGAGCATGAGTGGGGGGAGGGGCAGACAGAGAGGGAGAGAAAGAATGTCAAGGGGACTCCCCCCTAAGCAGAGTCTGAGGGGGGGCTCCATGCCACTACCCTGAGATCATGAGATGAGCTGAAATCAAGAGCCAGATGCTTAACTGACTGAACCACCCAGGGAGCCCTATTAACATTTTTTTTTATCACTGGATTTTCTTCGCTAATATTTTGTGTAGAAGTTTTGTGTCTATATAAATGAGAGTTGGCCTCTCTTGGGTCCTTTTTGTAATGTTCTTACCAGTATTTGCTATCAAAGTTATGATGACCTCAAAAAATAACTTGGAAAATTTTTCCTCTTTTTCCAAGCTCCGGAATAGTATATGTCAGGTTGATTTTATTTCTAAACGTTTGGAGGAATTGAGTAATAAAATAGACAGACATGGAAATTTCTCTCAAAGGATTTTAGTTACAGATTCAGTTTATTTACTAGATAGTGAATAAACTATTTGCATTTTATATTTCTTCTTTTGGTAAATTATGGCTTTTTAAGTCATTTCACCATTTCATTGAAATTATCACCCCAAAACTGTTATATCCTTTTGTTTTCATTTTCTTAACTATGGGATCGATAGTTAAGCCCGTTTTTTATAAAAATCATTCTTGATATTGGTATTTTGTGCATTTTCTTTTTTTCTTGATCTGTCTTCCCAAGGATTTATGAAATTTATTAGTCTTTTAAAATCCCCTTTTAGATTTATTTTCTCTAGCAAATGTTTGTTTTATGTTTTATTGAGATCTGTTTTTATTTTTATTTGTTTCTTTTTGTTCTCCCTCTGCTTAACTTTTTTAACTCGTGGAAATGGATACTTGGATGATTTGTTTTCAGGGTTTTTTTTTTTTTTTTTTTTTCCGACAAGAGTAGGATTTGTTGGTGGGCATGAATAAGGAGGGGGCAGTGCTGAGGTTCTCATGAGGGCAGAGCCTGCCATTTGTCCATGGGGCCACAATTAGGGATGTATTTGACCCACAGCCATCTGGGATGAGGCACTTTTCAGCCACCATGTCTTCAAATTTGTCTGCATTAAACTTAGTAAAGCCCCGCTTCTTGGAAATGTGGATCTTCTGGCAGGCAGGGAACTTGAACTTGGCCCTATATAGAGACTCAATCACATGCTCCTTGTTTTGCACCTTGGTACAGATGGACATGATGACTTGGCCAATGTGGACCCTGGCCAATGTGCCCTGGGGCTTCCCAAAGACATCCCACATGCCTGTTGAGAGCCCGTGAGCTCCAGCACAGGACATCTTGTGGATAAGGATGCCGTGGAAGGGGTGGAACTGCACTCTGATGGGAAAGCCATCTTTGCCACAGCTTTTCACCATATACATTTTGGCACAAGTATGTGCAGCCTCCAGGGCTTCATAGGAGAGATGCTCATACTCATCGGACACCATGGAGCCACACAGTGAGAACTCATCTACTTTTGCTTTCTTCTGTCCCAGGTCAAAGATGCGGGTCTTGGCATCAGGGACACTTCTGCAGAAGTGAGACTTCTGCAAGAACCCCATGTTCTTACAATACTGGTAACATCTGGCGAGGTGGTGCAGTGAAGGAGAGGAGGTTCTTCACCAGGTAACACCAGGATCTTCAGTGGTGCAGTGAAGGAGAGGAGGTTATTTTCAGCTTTTTACTCCTAATAAAAGCATTTAAGTATGGCTTTAGTTGTGTCCTGCAAGTTTTGATAAGTTGAATTTTCATTATAATTCAAAGAAAAATATTTCCTGATTTCTATTTGTATTCATTTTTTTAGTGTTTGAATTATTATTATTTTAAGACTGTATTTATTTATTTGAGAGAGAAAGAGAGAGCACGAGTGGGGGTAGGGCAGAGGGAGAGGGAGAAACAGAGTCTCCCTACTTGGGGCTCCATCCCAGGACCTGGAGATCATGACCTGAGCTGAAGGCAGATGCTTAACCGACTGAGCCACCCAGGCGCCCCTAATGTTTGAATTATTTAGAATTATATCAAGTGTTTTTCAAACATAAAGTTTTTATTATTACCTTGTTTCATTATTGATTTCTAGCCTAACTGTACTGTTGTCAGAAAATGTACATTTATACAATGTTTTACTTTTTTGATATTTTTAAAGATTTCTTTTAAATTCATCATTTGGTTAATTGGCTTGGCATTTGATGTGAATTTTGCATTTGCTGAATATAAGGTATGTAAATTAGGTCAGGTTTATTGATTGCATTGTTCAAATCTACTATATCTATGTTGAATTTTTGTCTGGTTGGGGTATTAGTTACTAAGAGACATCTGTTAAAATTGCCCTATGATAATAGGGATTTGTCCATTTTCCTTTTAGTTGCATCATTATTTTGCTTTATATAGTTGGAAACTCATTATTAAGTGCAACAAATTTACAACTTTAATATTTTGGAAAGATTAACTCTTTTATCCTAATAAAATGTCCTTTGTTCATTGCCAATAAAGTGTCTTGCCTTACAGTCTAATTTATCTAATAAATATATAGAATATAGCTATGCTGGCCTCAGATTCTTTTTTCATTCATTTATTCCAGGGTTTTTGTGTTGTTGTATTTTAGGTGTGTCTCTTTTTTTTTTTTTTTTAGATTTTATTTATTTATTTGAGACAGAGAGAATGAGAGAGAGAGAGAGCACATGAGAGGGGGGAGGGTCAGAGGGAGAAGCAGGCTCCCTGACAAGCAGAGAGCCCGATGCGGAACTCGATCCTGGGACTCCAGGACCATGACCTGAGCCGAAGGCAGTCGCTTAACCAACTGAGCCACCCAGGCGCCCCTTAGGTGTGTCTCTTAATCAACACTGAGTCATATGTACTTTTTTTCATCTAGTCTAAAAAACTTTGTTTTTGACTCCTCACCCATTTATATATTATTATATTGGGGATTATATAATTCTTTTATTTCCTCTTTATTGCTTCTCAAAATAAGTCAATCAGAGAAAGACAATTATCATATGACCTCACTCATATGTGGAATTTAAGAAACAAAGCAGAGGATCCTAGGGGAAGGGAGGGAAAAATAAAATAAGACAAAATCAGAGAGGGAGACAAACCATAAGAGACTCTTAATCATGGGAAGCAAACTGAAGGTTGCTGGAGGGGAGAGGGGTGGAGGGATGGGGTAATTGGGTGACGGACATTAAGGAGGGCACGTGATGTAACAAGCACTGAGTGTTATATAACTGATGAATCACTGACCTCTACCTCTGAAAGCAATAATACATTAGATGTTAATTAATTGAATTTAGATTAAAAAGAAAAAGAACAAACTGATGGTTATCAGAGGGGAAGTGGGTGAGGGGACAGGTAAAATAGGTGATAGGGATTAAAGAGTACACTTACAATGATGAGCACTGAGTAATGTATAGAAAAATAAATAAATAAGTAAATAAATAAGTAAGTAAATAAATAAATAAATATTACTTCTGCCTAGTTCTTTCTCTTCTCTCTTTCTAGGACACCAATTATGAACATGTTAGAACTTTCCCCTGTGTCTTGTGATTTCATGTAATTTTTTACCCTTCCCTCTCTCCTCTATTCTTCAATCTGATATTTTCTTCTGACTTATTCTAGTTCCATCTTCCATGTCTCATTGTCTATTAGCCACCATCAATAATTTAATTTAATTATTTTATTTTTCTGGTTCAGAATTTCCATTTGAATTTTAAAAGATAGATTCCAGAATAAAATACAAAATTCTCTATATTTCACCTTATTTCTTCAAACTATTAATCACAGTTATTTTAAAGTCCCTCAATTTGGATCTCCTTATGCATTTGTTTCTATTTTGTGTTTATTTTCATGATCTTGGTTATTAGGTCTTATCTTCTTTTTTTTTTAAAGATTTTATTTATTTATTTGTCAGAGAGAGTGAGAGAGAGCGAGCACAAGCAGGGGGGAGCAGCAGGCAGAAGGAGAAGCAGGCTCCCCACTGAGCAGAGAGCCTGATGTGGGACTCGATCCCAGGACCCTGGGATCATGACCTGAACTGAAGGCAGTGGCTTAACCGACTGACCCATCCAGCACGCCTAGGTCTTATCTACTGACATCCTGTTAATATTAATTGAAATTTGAGGAACTCCTCTCTACTTGTTAGGTGGGATGCTGTCTGATTCATGGGTCACTTAATAAAGCCAATTATATCTTCAAAATAAAAATATGTCTATTTACTGAAACTTGAACATTATGTATCAAAATTTTGAGAGCTAATTTACTGATCTAGATAGTGTTATCATTCTCCAGAGGTGACTTTTGCTTGGGGTAGGAGGGAGGCTGTTACAATGATATAGCCTTCAAACCAATAGATTTTAAATTCTTTCCAATTTGTTTCCATTGTTCTCAGGTGGGTTTGTCTGGAACAGTCTTCTCTACCATTACTAAAAACTAAAATTCCCCCAGCATGAGTTATTTTGAAATATATAACATTTCTACTCCTATAAAACAAAGAATGCACACCTGGAAGGGGCGGAGCAAGATGGCGGAGGAGTAGGAGACCTGGATTTCGTCTCCTCTCAGGAATTGAGCTGGGTATGGATCAAACCATTCTGAACACCTACAAACTCAACAGGAGATCGAAGAAAAGAAGAGCAACAACTCTCTCATCAGAAAAGCGACCACTTTCTGGAAGGTAGGATGTGCGGAGAAGTGAATCCGAGGTGATATTCGGGAGGATAGACGGCGGGGGAGGGGCCTCCCCCGGCCGCTTCTGGCAAGTGATAGAACCACGGAGCACAAAATCGGAACTTTTAAAAGTCTGCTCCGCCGAGGGTCGTCACTCTGGTGGCTAAGCGGGGGGTGGAACCCTCCGGGACAGTGTGGTCTCAGGACTCTCGGGGTCACAGAAAGACCGGGGGTGCCTGAGTGTGGCAGAGCTCCCAGGGATCGGAGCAGGGAAGCCGGCTGCAGAGGCGGAGCCCAGGCGCAGGCTCTCAGCTCGGGGTTCCCATAAACCGTGATCCCCGGCACAGTCGGGCCCCTGCTCCTCCAGCAGGGACCCAACAAGCGGCAGATCCGGGGAGACTCACCTTCCTCCCCCGGGGGGAGAGGTGCGGGAGTGCACCGCAGGGATCTGCTGGGTTTGGAGACTCCACCCGGGGTCGGGTGCCAGAGACAGAGGCGCGCGGTCGCAGGCCGGTTGAGCACGGAGTGCGGCCGGAGACCGGGGAGACGGGAGTGACTGACGGCTTTTCTCTGGGGGCTCACTGAGAAGCGGGGCCCCGAGTTCTCGGCTCCACCGGAGCGGAGATTGGGAGGCCGCCATTTTCACTCTCCGCCTCCAAAGCTGTACGGAAAGCTCGCAGGGAACAAAAGCCCCGGAGAGCAAACCCGAGCAGATTACTTAGCCGGGAGGGGGCAAGGGCGGGGCTATTCCGCCTCCGGCAGAGACATTTGGAAACCATGGCAACAGGCCCCTCCCCAGAAGATCAGCGAGAACAGCCAGCCAAGACCAAGGTTACCGATCAATGAGAACGGCAGAACTCCAGCGCTAGGGGAATACTGCACATAGAATTCATGGCTTTTTACCATGATTCTTTAGTCTTTTAAAGTTAATTTTTTTTTAACTGTCTTTTTGTCTTTTTTTTTCTTTTTGAATTTTTCTTTTTCCCTTTTTCAACCAACATCTTATCAATCCCTTTTTTTAAAAAAAACATTTTTATTTTTCATTTTTAGAGTCATATTCTATCCCTTCATAGTAGTTACCCGTATTTTTGGCTTATATATATAAGTTGTTCTCTCTTTAAAATTTTGAGATAGTTTCTTCTAACAGATTAAAATATACCCTAAATCTCTAGTATATGGTGTTTTCTATTCCCCTGCCTGATCACATCCTCTCCCTTTTTTTTTCTTCTTTTTCTTTTTTCTTTTTTTAAATCCTCTTCTTTCTTTTTTCAAACAACTTCTTATCAATTCCTTTTATAAAATTTTTTATAATTTCCATCTTTACAGTCATATTCCATCCCTTCATCATATCAACCCTTATTTTTGTACAT
Organism: Mirounga leonina; assembly: GCF_011800145.1. Taxonomy (NCBI): domain Eukaryota; kingdom Metazoa; phylum Chordata; class Mammalia; order Carnivora; family Phocidae; genus Mirounga; species Mirounga leonina. The sequence goes on from NW_023270451.1 coordinate 51,050,917, forward strand.
ATATAAGTTTTTCTTTCTTTAAAATTTTGGGAGGCACTTTCTTCTAAAAGACCAAAATACACCCCAAATCTAGTGTGTGCCACTGATCTATATACCAGCCTGATCATATTTGATCACATTCTGGTTTTTTTGTTGTGGTTGTTGCTGTTTTGTTTTGTTTGTTTTTGTTTTTATCTTTATCTTTTTCTTTTTCTTTTTTTTCTTTTTCTTTTTTCTCTCTTTCCCTTTCTTATCCCACTGCTTCAGGTCTTTTCTGAGTTGTTTAGAGTATATTTTCTGGGGACGTTGTTACTCTGCTAGCATTTTGTTCTCTCATTAATCTAGTCTCCTCTGCACAAAATGACAAGATGGAAAAAATCACCTCAACAAAAAGAACAAGAGGTAGTACCGACTGCCAGGGACCTACTCAATATGGACATTAGTACGATGTCAGATCTAGAGTTCAGAATCATCACTTTAAAGATACTAGCTGGGCTTGAAAAAAATATGGAAGTTATTAGAGAAACCCTTTCTGGAGAAGTAAAAGAACTAAAATCCAACCAAGTAGAAATCAAAAAGGCTATTAATGAGGTGCAATCAAAAATGGGGGCGCTAACTGCTAGAATAAATGAGGCAGAAGAGAGAATCAGTAATATAGAAGACCAAATGATGGAAAATAAAGAAGCTGAGAAAAAGAGAGATAAACAACTACTGGATCACGAGGGCAGAATTCGAGAGATAAGCGATACCATAAGACGAAACAACATTAGAATAATTCGGATCCCAGAAGAAGAAGAAAGAGAGAGAGGGGCAGAAGGTATAATGGAGCAAATTATAGCAGAGAACTTCCCTAATTTGGGGAAGGAAACAGGCATGAAAATCCAGGAAGCACAGAGAACCCCTCTCAGAATCAATAAAAATAGGTCAACACCCCGACATCTAATAGTAAAACTTACGAGTCTCATAGACAAAGAGAAAATCCTGAAAGCAGCTCGGGAGAAGAGATATGTAACCTACAAGGGTAGAAACATTAGATTGGCAACAGACCTATTCACAGAGATCTGGCAGGCCAGAAAGGACTGGCAGGATATATTCAGAGCACTAAATGAGAAAAATATGCAGCCAAGAATACTCTATCCAGCTAGGCTGTCATTGAAAATTGAAGGAGAGATAAAAAGCTTCCAGGACAAACAAAAACTAAAGGAATTTGCAAACACAAAACCAGCCCTACAGGAAATCTTGAAAGGGGTCCCCTAAGCAAAGAGAGACCCTAAAAGCAACATAGACCAGAAAGGAACACAGACAATATACAGTAACAGTCACCTTACAGGCAATACAATGGCACTAAATTCCTATCTTTCAATAGTTACCCTGAATGTAAATGGGCTCAATGCCCCAATGAAAAGACACAGGCTATCAGACTGGATTAAAAAACAAGACCCATCGATATGCTGTCTGCAAGAGACTCATTTTAGAACCAAAGACACCCCCAGATTGAAAGTGAGGGGGTGGAAAACCATTTACCATGCTAATGGACACCAAAAGAAAGCTGGGGTGGCAATCCTTCTATCAGACAAATTAGATTTTAAACCAAAGACTGTAATAAGAGATGAGGAAGGACACTATATCCTACTTAAAGGGTCTATCCAACAAGAAGATCTAACAATTGTAAATATCTATGCCCCTAACATGGGAGCAGCCAATTCTATAAGGCAATTAATAACAAAAGCAAAGAAACACATCGACAACAATACAATAATAGTGGGGGACTTTAACACCCCCCTCACTGAAATGGACAGATCCTCTAAGCAAAAGATCAACAAGGAAATAAAGACTTTAAATGACACACTGGACCAAATGGACTTCACAGACATATTCAGAACATTCCACCCCAAAGCAATGGAATACACATTCTTCTCTAGTGCCCATGGGACATTCTCCAGAATCGATCACATCCTAGGTCATAAATCAGGTCTCAACCGGTACCAAAAGATTGGAATCATTCCCTGCCTATTTTCAGACCACAATGCTTTGAAACTAGAACTCAATCAAAAGAGGAAAGTCGGGAAGAACTCAAATACATGGAGGCTAAAGAGCATCCTACTAAAGAATGAACGGGTCAACCAGGAAATTAAAGAAGAATTAAAAAAATACATGGAAACCAATGAAAATGAAAACACAACTATTCAAAATCTTTCGGATGCAGCAAAGGCAGTCCTATGAGGAAAGTATATAGCAATACAAGCCTTTCTCAAGAAGTAAGAAAGGTCTCAAGTACACAACCTAACCCTACACCTAAAGGAGCTGGAGAAAGAACAGCAAAGAAAGCCTAAACCCAGCAGGAGAAGAGAAATCATAAAGATCAGAGCAGAAATCAATGAAATAGAAACTAAAAGAACAATAGAACAGATCAACGAAACTAGGAGCTGGTTCTTTGAAAGAATTAACAAGATTGATAAACCCCTGGCCAGACTTATCAAAAAGAGAAGAGAAATGACCCAAATCAACAAAATCATGAATCAAAGAGGAGAGATCACAACCAACACCAAAGAAATACAAACAATTATAAGAACATATTATGAGCAACTCTATGCCAGCAAATTAGATAACCTGGAGGAAATGGATGCATTCCTAGAGATGTATCAACTACCAAAACTGAACCAGGATGAAATAGAAAACCTGAACAGACCTATAACCACTAAGGAAATCAAAGCAGTCATCAAAAATCTCCCAAAAAACAAAAGCCCAGGGCCAGATGGCTTCCCAGGGGAATTCTACCAAACATTTCAAGAAGAATTAATACCTATTCTTCTGAAACTGTTCCAAAAAATAGAAATGGAAGGAAAACTTCCAAACTCATTTTATGAGGCCAGCATTACCTTGATCCCTAAACCAGACAAAGACCCCATCAAAAAGGAGAATTACAGACCAATATCCCTGATGAACATGGGTGCAAAAATTCTCACCAAAATACTAGCCAATAGGATCCAACAGTACATTAAAAGGATTATTCACCACGACCAAGTGGGATTTATCCCTTGGCTGCAAGGTTGGCTCAACATCCGCAAATCAATCAATGTGGTACAATACATTAACAAAAGAAAGAACAAGAATCATATGATCCTCTCAATAGATGCAGAAAAAGCTTTTGACAAAGTGCAGCATCCTTTCTTGATCAAAACTCTTCAGAGTATAGGGATAGAGGGTACATACCTCAATATCATAAAAGCCATCTATGAAAAACCTACAGCGAATATCATTCTCAATGGGGAAAAACTGAGAGCTTTCCCCCTAAGGTCAGGAACGCAGCAGGGATGTCCACTATCACCACTGCTATTCAACATAGTATTGGAAGTCCTAGCCACAGCAATCAGACAACAAAAAGAAATCAAAGGCATCCAAATTGGCAAAGAAGAATTCAAACTCTCACTCTTTGCAGATGCTATGATACTTTATGTGGAAAACCCAAAAGACTCCACCCCAAAACTGCTAGAACTCATACAGGAATTCAGTAAAGTGGCAGGATAGAAAATCAATGCACAGAAGTCAGTGGCATTCCTATACACCAACAACCAGACAGAAGAAAGAGAAATTAAGGAGTCGATCCCATTTACAATTGCACCCAAAACCATAAGATACCTAGGAATCAATTTAACCAAAGAGACAAAGGATCTGTACTCAGAAAACTATAAAATACTCATGAAAGAAATTGAGGAAGACACAAAGAAATGGAAAAACGTTCCATGCTCATGGATTGGAAGAACAAATATTGTGAAGATGTCAATGCTACCTAGAGCAATCTACACATTCAGTGCAATCCCCATCAAAATACCATCCACTTTTTTCAAAGAAATGGAACAAATAATCCTAAAATTTGTATGGAACCAGAAAAGACCCCACATAGCCAGAGGAATGTTGAAAAAGAAAAGCAAAGCCGGCGGCATCACAATTCCAGACTTCCAGCTCTATTACAAAGCTGTCATCATCAAGACAGCATGGTACTGGCACAAAAACAGACACATAGATCAATGGAACAGAATAGAGAGCCCAGAAATGGACCCTCAACTCTATGGTCAACTCATCTTTGACAAAGCAGGAAAGAATGTCCAATGGAACAAAGACAGTCTCTTCAACAAATGGTGTTGGGAAAATTGGATAGTCACATGCAGAAGAATGAAACTGGACCATTTCCTTACACCACACACAAAAATAGACTCCAAATGGTTGAAAGACCTCAATGTGAGACAGGAGTCCATCAAAATCCTAAAGGAGAACACAGGCAGCAACCTCTTCGACCTCAGCCGAAGGAACTTCTTCCTAGACACATCGCCAAAGGCAAGGGAAGCAAGGACAAAAATGAACTATTGGGACTTCATCAAGATAAAAAGCTTTTGCAAAGCAAAGGAAACAGTCAACAAAACCAAAAGACAACCGACAGAATGGGAGAAGATATTTGCAAATGACATATCAGATAAAGGGCTAGTATCCAAAATCTATAAAGAACTCATCAAACTCAACACCTAAAGAACAAAGAATCCAATCAAGAAATGGGCAGAAGACATGAACAGACATTTTTCCAAAGAAGACATCCAAATGGCCAACAGACAAATGAAAAAGTGCTCAATATCGCTCGGCATCAGGGAAATCCAAATCAAAACCTCAATGAGATACCACCTCACACCAGTCAGAATGGCTAAAATTAACAAGTCAGGAAACGACAGATGTTGGCAGGGATGCAGAGAAAAGAGAACCCTCCTATACTATTGGTGGGAATGCAAGCTGGTGCAGCCACTCTGGAAAACTGTATGGAGGTTCCTCAAAAAGTTGAAAATAGAGCTACCATATGATCCAGCAATTGCACTCCTGGGTATTTACCCCAAAGATACAAAAGTAGGGATCCAAAGGGGTACGTGCACCCCGATGTTTATAGCAGCAATGTCCACAATAGCCAAACTGTGGAAAGAGCCAAGATGTCCATTGACAGATGAATGGATAAAGAAGAAGTGGTATATATACACAATGGAATATTATGCAACCATCAAAAGGAATGAGATCTTGCCATTTGCAACGATGTGGATGGAACTGGAGGGTATTATGTTGAGTGAAATAAGTCAAAAAGAGAAAGACATGTATCATATGATCTCACTGATATGAGGAATTCTTAATTGCAGGAAACAAACTGAGGGTTGCTGGAGTGGGGGGTGGGGTGGGAGGGATGGGGTGACTGGTGATAGACACTGGGGAGGGTATTGCTCTGGTAAGCGCTGTGAATTGTGCAAGACTGTTGAATCTCAGATCTGTATCTCTGAAACAAATAATGCAATATATGTTAAGAAAAAAAAAAGATGAAAAAGAAGGTAGCGGGAGGGGAAGAATGAAGCGGGGGAAATCGGAGGGGTAGACGAACCATGAGAGACGATGGACTCTGAAAAACAAACAGGGTTCTAGAGGGGAGGGGGGTGGGAGGATGGGTTAGCCTGGTGGTGGGTATTGAGGAGGGCACATTCTGCATGGAGCACTGGGTGTTATGCACAAACAATGAATCATGGAACACTTCATCTAAAACTAATGATGTAATGTATGGGGATTAACATAAGAATAAAAATAAATAAAGAAAGAAAGAAAGAAAGTGACTTTTAGAACAGAGACCAGAATTGTAAGAATAAATACCCAATAATCTGTAAAAAAAGAATGCACACCTGCTGAAACTGAAGCCTTTCCAGACAAAGAGGCCTTCCCTTGAAACTAAAAAAACAGAAGTCAGGTGCACTAATAACATTATGCTCAAAATGAGAAATGTGAAGACTGGAAAACAGGAATTGCAAAATGTTTGCCTAGAATATTCTTCAGCATTGTACAGGAGACCAGAAATCATCACAAATTACCAAAATTATAATTCTAATTAGGGCCTTTAAAGTAGAGAGAACCCAGGGATGGTGTGTTTGATGCTTGCATAGTTTTTTTAATGCAGAAATGTCAAATTAGAGCTAAAAATTGGAGTATATTTAAAATGATGATATTTAATAAATTAGCATTTTTAACCCACAGATTTCCGTACATTACCATGTGATTTGCAAAATAATTATAATATTTATAGAATACTATAGTGTTATATAATACAAATTAGAGCAGTCTGAGGAAATTCTTTTTCTTTTTTTCTTTTTAAGATTTATTTATTTATTTTAAAGAGAGAGAGCAAGTGGGGGGAGGCACCATGGGAGAGAGAGAGAATCTCAAGCCAACTCCTTGCTGAACCCGGACCCTGACACAGGACCGGATCCCATGACCCTGAGATCATGACTTGAGCCAAAATCAAGAGTCAGATCTCAAATGATGGCCACACAGGGGCCCCAAGGAACTTATTTGTCTTTCAATACTTCCCATTTATCTCTGTGACTGTGTGCATATCTTCTTTTGGAGATAATGTTAAGAGTCTAAAAAGTGAGGCTGTGGACAAACATACTAATCTCAAAGTCAATATTATATATCAATGACATAGTTAATCACCAAAATACATTATAAGAATAGTAGTTCTAGGTCCCCAAGAGTTACAGAACAACTCTATAAATAATTTTCTGAAGGAAATATTGTATCTGTATTATCTTTCATCCCAAACACAACACAGTTTATCTCTCCTTTTTGTTTTTGATAATATCACTTTTTCCCCTATTATCTACAAAATTCAGTTTGAATGAATTTTTTAAAAAATGGATTCTTCCTGGAGCGCCTGGGTGGCTCAGTCAGTTAAGCTGCTGCCTTCAGCTCAGGTCATGATCCCGGGGTCCTGGGATCGAGCCCTGCATCGGGCTCCCCACTCAGCGGGAAGCCTGCTTCTCCCTCTCCCTCTGCCTGCCTCTCTGCCTACTTGTTCTCTCTCTCTCTCTCTCTCTGTCAAATAAATGAATAAAATCTTTAAAAAAAAATAAAAAAATAAAAAATAATAAAAATAAAAAATGGATTCTTCCAGTAGTCATAAAACCTTAGTATTTCTTGACAATTGGTCTTGCTGTCATTTTGCAACCTGGACTTTGCATTTTAAGAGGTTGGTTTTTCAGTGCTAGTGTGTTTGAAATAGTTTTGAGGTTTTGTGGTTGCTGTTGACACTCTGCGGAACTTAGAACACTTTGGTTTCCTTTTGCTTTAGTGAACTGGCCAGGCCTTTTAAGTGCACGCAGACCATGGGAGTGCCCAAGCAGGCTTACTATTAGAAAAGAATCCTATATGGAATTCAGACAGGGGGTCCATCTCTGCACGTCCTTGAGAAGTCTAGCTTTTCCAGGTAAGTGCAAAAGACCTGGGGTGGGGGGCTCAGGAATGAAGGTTATGCATAAAGAGAGCATGCTAAACTTGCTAATGAGGCTCTAATTCAGAATTTTCAGTCTTGCTGTAAAAAGCAAGCTTATTTACTCTGACTACAATTCCTCCTTTATAGAAAGAACTGTCTAGCTGTGTAGTACACACTGCTCTGAAGGTGACACCTAGTTTTTCTAAGTGGTTAAATATGAACAAAAGTGGTTTCAGAATCTGACAAAGGAAAAAGGGAGTCTGGCTAAAACTATCATAGAGGTCTTCAGGGCATCTGATATTGCATTTACACATTATTGAAATGTTTCTATTTTAAGTATTTTTTTCATTATGAAAATCTTTAAACTCTATCACTGGTAATATTCTCACATATGATTTAAAACTATTCTCGCAGCCCTAATCCATAGAAGAAAACAATCAATAGTAATCAGGTACTTTGAAATTTCTAAAAGAAGTACATAAGGAATAGCATGGAGGATATTAGGAGAAAGAAGGGAAAAATGAAGGGGGGGAAATCGGAGGGAGAGATGAACCATGAGAGACTATGGACTCTGAGAAACAAACAGGGTTTTAGAGGGGAGGGGGGTGGGGGGGTTGTGTTAGCCCGGTGATGGGTATTAAGGAGGGCACGTACTGCATGGAGCACTGGGTGTTATACGAAAACAATGGATCATGGAACACTACATCAAAAACTAATGATGTATTGTATGGTGACTAACATAACATAATAAAATTTTTTAAAAAAGTACATTCAAAATAACGTGTAGTAACGGTTATTGTAATTCTTTTCATTCTATTTTTGCAGTACTACATGACAGGAGGAATCTAAAAATAACTTTAAAATCACACAATTAAAAGTTAAGAACAACAACTGTTCAAATAATTTTACATTAAGCTTCTTTTATACCTTTATTTCCTCTTTACAAGAAGTATTACACTTCAAATATGTGAAATAGAATATAATATAAGCTTAAAAAAAGTAAATCAGTAATGTACAACTTGGGTTTGAGAGTTTAATATTGCTTTTTTAATAAATTTATAATATAATTTTGGATGGGTCACTTAATTCCTGGATTTCAACTTCCTACATAACTGCATAATTATTTATCTAAGGAATTTATTAAGGACCAGAATTACAACTCCTTGTTTTCTTTTTTATTGGGCTTAAATGAATCAATTAGTCAGTATTTTAATTGATCAACAGAAGTAATGAGAAGAGCAATAGCTGAGGAATCAGATAGTCTGAATCCTAGTCTTCTATTTTCTAGTAATTGGATGAGAGGTTTAGAAAATATTTTCTAACCATTCTAGGCCAGGGGTTGGCAAATTTTTTCTATAAAGGACTATATAGTAAATAGTTTAAATCTCGCAGGCCAACAAGGAAAATGGAAGATAATATGAAGGTAATATGAAACCATTTAAAAATGTAAAAGCCATTCTTAGCTCACAGGCAGAACAAAAATGGGAGATGAGCTATATTTGGCCTTGGGACCATAATTTTCCAGCCCCTGTTCTAGGCAATGATTTTCATCAATTATAAAATGGAAGATGTAGTAGTTCATGGATGATACATAGGGTGACCCACCAATCCCCTAAAACTGTACACAAAAATCTGAGTGTATGTAAATATGTTATTTTTTAATGGGAAAAAAAGGTCCACATATTTCATCAGATTTTAAAGGGTCCAAAACCCAATTAAGGTCAAGGACCACAGGACTAGTTGATTCCTAAAGATGCTTCCCCTATCTAAAATTCAGTGAAATGTTTATTGGGTGTCTACTATGTCTAAACCACTGTGCTAACACTATAATAGATGTTAATACATTTTGACCAAAATAACATGTCAAAAATATATTTAAAAAGATTGTAATATTCACAAATTGGTGATAGCCTTCAAAGTAATAACTTTGAGAAAAATTCTGTAGTCGGGTATTTCTAAGATATTACTTTGCAAAGTGTCTTCAAATATAGTATGAATTATGTCAAAGTATTAAGCAAATATTCTTATTGTCTCATCTTGTTTTTGGTGACAATGGTATTAGTCATGACAATCATAATCAAACTTAACCCAAGCAGAATGTCTTTCCTAAAAATATGATTTCCTTAAGAGCAGGAACTATGCTTTTTTCATCTTTGTATTTGGAGACAATATTTGTCACATACTAAGTGCTTAACATCTCTGGAATGGATATATGAATGAATTAATGAGTGAATGAATGAAAAGATGAAGACACCATCATGCAGAGTATATGCCATTGATACTGAAGGCTTAGAACCCAAAATGCTCTAAGAACAGTTGCCACCGCCAAAAATTGCTTCTCTTTTCGACTTTGGACGTAACTGTGATTTCAAAATACTTGGTCAACTAAAGATTGCAATTCCTAGGGATTAAGTCATCTTTTTTAAAAAGATTGTTGAATTTAATTCACATGTTACAGATGTTCCAGTAACCTAGTCTATGGGATGGGGTGATGGGAGAGTCATGTTTTATTTAAGGAAAAGCTGCATGCTCAGCATCTGAGTGCTTCCTGCTGAGACCAGGTAAGAGGTTGTACCAGCTGGAGCATTACACAAAAAAGATAGGCTTTCTTGGGCAATCCAAAAGTCAGATCTAATAGAGTTTATGGTATCACTATGCTCCCTAATAAAGAAGTTCAGCCTGATTTCCGTTGCCTGGCCAATTGATGGTGCCAAAGTCTGAGCACCATTCACTGGTGATTGCCCACAGCTACATGGGGTAGAGAATGACTTGCGATCCAAATGTACCTCTCTTCTCTATCCAGGAATAATTTCATTTTCTGAAAGAGAAATTCAGGCTACAATAGCTGGTTTGTGATTCATTCACTTCTCTAGGGAAATTTAAATCTTAAGACTTAAACAATTTAAGAAGTGTTAATGAAAAGCCTGCACAGTCCTGTATATATCTGGAGTTATGCCTGAAATGTCCTTATTTAAAAAAGTGCATCCCACCTCCGTCCCTGCCTTCACCTCCTCTCCCCCTTTAAAACCTGTTAGGGAAATAGCAACATACTATTCACTTTGGGTTGTAATTATAGAGCATGCCTGTGCAGTGTCACTCTGCATTAAATCGTACCATTTGTTCAACTGTTTAGAGGTTTTGCTAAAGTCATATTCCTGCATCTCCTTAGGGATTGAGATTAGCCCCACATACAGTCCAAAACCCAAAACCTTCATAAATGGGATCTCAAATACATAACCCAATTATGTTTAAGGTCCCGGGTCTTGCTTAAGTTATGACAGGATGCTCAGTCCCCTCTCAAAGAATTTCTGAGACACTTGGGGCCATGCTTTCATGTTTTATAAGCCCAAGGCAGTGGGTGTCTCTCATCTGATTGCTGCCCTGGGATCTATCTGCACATCAGCTCTGAACCTTTCTGGTTGGCTTCACTCCAGACACCTCTGGTTCCTTCTCAAACACAACTAACTTGAATCTGTAACAAATTTTTTTGGCAAACTTTTTCTTGAAGGACTGGATAATAAATATCTTAGGCTTCAGAGGCCATACAATCTCTGTCACAACTACTCAACTCTATAGGTGTCATGCAAAAGTAGCCACAGATAGTACATAAATGAATATCTGTGATCAGTTAAAAACTTTATTTACCAAAACAAGCGCCTGGCCCACAGGCTGTAGTTTGCTAGCCTGTGAACTATATGGAAGGCTTGATGACAACTGAAAAAACTACATTGTTGCAGATAGAAACAAGAGCCTCCAAGTTTGCTAGAGCATCTCAAGAACTGAGAGAAACACCTTAAGGTTTACCAGTTCATGAAAGGATATGATAAAGGAACAAATGAACAGCCAGATGAAGAGATACATAAGTCAAAGTCTGAGTGGGGGCCCTGAGCGCTGGAGCTCTTGTCCCTGTTGAGTTAGGGTACACGTCCCGCCCTCTCCCAGTGTGGATATGTTTACCAACCTGAAAGCTCTCCAAAGCCCCTATTCCCCTACTCTTGGGATATTATGGAGACTTCCTCATTTGGCATGATCAATTATTAGCTCCATTTCCAGTCCCTTTCCCCTCTCTGGAGAATGGGAATGGGGCTGAAAATCCCTAGCTTCTAACTGGGATTTGGTCTTTCTAGTTACCAGCCCCCATCCAGAGGCTCTCTGGGAGCCCACCCAGAATCACCATGAAACAAAAGATGCTCCTAGTGCTCTTATCACTTAGGGATTTACAAGGGGTTAGGGAGTCCTGTGTAAGGGACCGGGAGGTGGGGGGCAGAGCCAAATATATGTATTTCTGATTATTTCACATCTGTACAATGGCACTCATGTAATTTATCACACACTGCCTACGATTATTTTAATGCAGGTCTTATCTTTTCCCTAGGTTGTAATCTCTTTGCAAAGCAGTGACCCTTAACCAGCACAGACTTTATTCTATGCAGGGGCCTAACTTAGAGAAGCTTTAGATGGAATTTGGACAAGATATGCAAGTATTAAAAAAATTGGTAGATTGAGGAAAGAAAATTTCTCATTCATCAATCTGCCCCCCCAGTCTCTCTCTCCATACACCATTTTATATACAATATATCCTAAAAACATCTCTACTGAGAGCAAAATTGTTAAATTGGCCTGTTTTAGATCTCTTCTCATGAAATAAATATGACATAAATCTTTTTAGATTCTCTTAATTGTTTTCAGGAAAAGATTTTAAGAGTAAAATAGGCATTATTATACCTACTTCACTCTTTATGATGTTATAGGCAGAGAGACATGTAGAAATACTCAAAGACTTTTATGACCTCTTCTGTCTAGGAGACATTAACACACTTGGAAAGACACAATTTATCCATGTAAAACAAATGCAAAGTTCATGTCATTATGAGAACCTATATTTGTCAAATTTTTAATGGCTTATAAGCAGGAGGTAGGTACAATAATCTTCATTTTACTATTAAATTTTTCAGAAAATTTAATTAAAAAAACTTGAAAGTTTAATGCCAAATTATTTTCACAGAAAAAGATCTGAAACAGGCCAATACTAAGATGTTGCTCTTGGCAGACATTTACAGAAAAAAAAAATGGTTAGATAATTTTTATTAGACTACATAAAAAGAATGTTGAGTACAAATCATTAGCCAAATGATGTATAGGTAGCTAGTTTTCTACACCAGGTCTTAATACCATTAAGGCTTATTAGAAAAAATTGAAAGCCTTTTATCAAGAATACTAATTGCTTCCCAGAAGAACAGACTGAAGTGGATTACACAAAAAGCTCTGTTCCAGGCTAGGTTTAGATCATTTTTCCTTTACACTGCTAATGACAGAATCAAAGATTAAGGTCACTTGGATACTGTTGCTGGTCAGGAAAGTGAATTTTGTCTTCAAGTCCCGAGTTTTCCCTGGCAGCCTCCATACTCAGGCATGACTTGCATGATGTGAACTCTGAGTGCTGGAGTAATTTAGTGAGTAGAAAGGTCAGTGAAGACGGAAAGAAGATTGGGACTCTCAACTGAGACTTGATGTGTGAAATTTGGAGGACTAACAAGGAATATGACAGTCAGTTACATTAAGGCATTGATTCTCAAAGGGGGTTTGTATCAGAATTACCTGATCAACTTGTTAAGAGTACCAATTTCAAAGTCTCCCCATAAATTCTGATCCAGTGGTCTGAGATAGGGCAGCAGTGGTTTGAATGAGTTCTCTGAGTGGTTTGGCGGCTGGTTCTTTCTCATCCCATGTTCCTAAACTTCTATTTTTTTTTTTTTTAGATTTTATTTATTTATTTGACAGAGAGAGACACAGCGAGAGAGGGAACACAGGCAAGGGGAGTGGGAGAGGGAGAAGCAGGCTTCCCGCCGAGCAGGGAGCCCGATGCGGGGCTCGAGCCCAGGACCCTGGGATCATGACCTGAGCTGAAGGCAGATGCTTAACGACTGAGCCACCCAGGCGCCCCCTAAACTTCTATTTTTTAAGAAGATTTATTTATTTATTTGAGAGAGAGAGTGCGTTCCCATGAGTGGGGGGAGGGGCAGAGGGAGAGAATCTCAAGCAGATACCCTGCTGAGCGTGGAGCCCAACGGGGCTCAATCTCACAACCCATGAGATTATGACCTGAGCCAAAATCATGAGTGGGACGCTTAACCCACGGAAATACCCAAGCACCCCCTAACCTTCTATTTTAAGTGCTAATAGCAAGGACATAACTAGCAGCCGCTCCAAGAGCTTGTGCCTCTGAGGAGGAATAGAGAAGTTTCTAAAATATTCAGAGAGATGATCTGTGCATGCTGGCCTGGGTGCCCAGCACTGCTGGATACATACAAGAGAGGCTATCACAGCGGGAGACATAGCTTTATTCCTTTTAGCTAGGCTTTCTTTACAAAAAATCATGAGTCTCTCAGCCTTTGTATACTTCTAAAGTGACAAACACATCTGCCATGCCCCACTCCTTGGTCAACTCCAATAAGCCTCAGCTTTTGTGTTGATAAAAAAGATCACATCTAATTCAAATGAGAATAGTAAGGGTCAAAAGTATTAACAAATGAAAAAATGCCCGGGACCCAGTATTATTCAATAATTATCCCCCTTCTTCCTTCCTACTGCCACTGTAGAGTTTATAGTTCTTATAATAAAACAAACTGAAACTATTCCTATCTCACTGTCCCATCTGTCAGTGACATCCAGTCAAAGACCACAGGGACACCTGTAGTTGAAGAACTCTGGTTTATTACTCATTGCAGGGAGGGAGAACACACACCCTGGGGAACCATGGGGAACTCAGTAAGATGGTGTTAGAAACAATCTATTATAGGATTTGGGCTTTGGTGGAGTGATTTGGTGTGGGGGGGGGCGGTTCTAAGAAAGTAGGGGTTTGTTCCATACTGGATGCTGTCAGAAAGCAGAGGCAATTTTATGCTTTAGTGAAGAAGTAGCTGTCATTAATTTTAACTCAAAAAGGGTATGTTTGGTACTTCGTGTGTGGTTCAGTGACCTTGTTTTTGTCTATGCTTAGACAAAATTACACAGGGGCTTTTATTGTCTCAATTTATCAGGGTGACCATAACTGACAGATCCCCTTCACTCTTTCTCACTTCTGAAATGAAACAGAGTATCGGGGAAAAGCTAATACTTACTTAATATTTGTTTAAATAAAGAGATTGAACATTTATTGACACTTACTATGTCCAACATCACACTAAGCTTTAATCCTCAATCTCACAGTATATTCTCCATATAAGGTGGGGTTAGAAGCCAGATCTAGCTGACTTCTAACCACAGAAGCTTCCAGTCTGGTATACTGTTGCTTTGTTGGCACCATTGGAACCCATGAATGAATTCTTGCCCCTCACTCTAAATTGCTTTTCGGGTGCCTACATGGGTCAGTTGGTAGAGTGTGTGACTCTTGATCTTGGGATTGTGGGTTTGAGCCCCACACTGGGCACAGAGATTACTTAGAAAAATAAAATCTAGATAGATAGATAGATAGATAAATAGATAGATAGATAGATAGATAGATAGATAGATAGATAGATAGATAGATAGATAAATTTCTTTCAACTTTACTTACAACGGAAAAAAAATCCTTTGATCTATAATCAGAGACTGGCAAAATAAATTATTTGTAAAAAAAATCATAGTAAATATTTTTGGTTTGCAAGTTATATAGTTCCTTCCATGATCACTCAGCTGTCCTTGTAGTAGGAAAGCAGCCATAGATCATACATGAGCAGATGCATGTAGCTGTGTTCTAATAAAACTTCACTTATAAAATCAGCTGGCTGGTAGGATTTGGCTGTTAAACTGTAGTTTGTAAACACTTGATCTAGATTATAAGCAGCCAGAAATCCCAAATCAACTTGGATTTTCAAAAAATGTATTTTATAGTTTGAATAATTAAATTAAATATGTATAAATTATAGGGGGTGCCTGGGTGGCTCACTCGGTTAAGTATCCCACTCGAGATTTAGGCTCAAGTTCTGATCTCATGAGTCGTGGGACTGAGCCCCACTTTGGGCTCTGCACTCGGTGGGGAGTCTGCTTGAGATTCTCTCCCTCTCCTTCTGCCCCTTTCCCCACTCGTGCACATATGCAGTGCTCTTTCTCTCAAATCTTTAAAAAATACGTGTAAGTTGTTTATTAAAAACTAAATATACATAATACTTAAATATGCATAACAATAAATTTGTGGTGTTTTATTTTAATAAAGCTGCCAAAAAATTATATTATATTTTACTTCATTTTTTTAATAAACAACAGAAATTTATTTCTCACATTTCTGAGCCTGGAAAAACTGCCAAAAATATTTTAAATAAACTACCAATTTCTGAGCATGACAGAATCAGGATGGTGCCTCACATCATTTGCTTCTGTGATCCTGTATAATGGGAACTGCATCTCAAGAGGCCAAAGGGCCTACCTAACAATTATTCTGTGCTTCCTTTCCTTGTTCCTTAAAGGAAAACTCTTGTTAACTAAACTGAAGCTCAGAGGCTAAATACTTGTTCTCAGTTATCCAGACTATGGTAGAGCTGGTGTTAAGCCTTACATTTGTTTCATTATACCCTATGCCTCAATTTTTTTTTTCTTTTGCCAGGAGGGGCTCTATGGCTCAATTTTAATAAATTATTGAATTGGTGGCCTGAGAGCATAAAAAAAGCCTTGGGTTACCCTCTGAATCTTCAAAGAAAGAATATATGATCAGAATAAACTTAGGGCAAAGGGCATTTTGTTACAGTTTGACTTTTTGAAAAGTTAGGGCTTGGGAGCAAATGTGGAAACTGGAATTCAGTACCAAAGCATCAGAAGAACATTGTGTTATCTAGCCTCAGCACCCAGTTCCCTTTTTATAGATTCCTCTTTTAGCAATGCATAACATCATGTGCCAGTGAAAGCAAAGATCAGCTATCATCACCATATCAGACTGTGGGCATCTGTGACTTGAGGGTAGAAGGACGGGGTGGAGCATATCGCACAGATGTTCTACTCTGAACCTCTCCAACCACATGCTATGCCACTGCTCTTGGTTAAAAGGAACGTTCAGTTAGACTCTCCCATTCCCCAAATGTGCAGAAATAATACAAGTGTGTATGGGTAACTGGCACATGAGTATTGGTATGAGTTTGTATTTAAAATTGAATATCACACAATGATATTTTCATGCAAATTAATTCATAATATTTATATATTAAGTTATACCCAGCTCCTACATATTTCTATGGATATAGCCCACTAGATAATATTCTTTTTTTTTTTTTAAAGATTTTATCTATTTATTCATGAGAGACAGAGAGAGAGAGAGAAGTAGAGGGAGAAGCAGACTTCCCGCCAAGCAGGGAGCCCGATGCGGGACTCGATCCCAGGACCCCGGGGCCACGACCCGAGCCGAAGGCAGACGCCCAACCATCTGAGCCACCCAGGCGCCCGATAATATTCTTTCATTTAGAAGAATCCAGCCTATGTTCTTCCTCACCCACAAGCTCAGTTTAAAACCCCCCTTAAATAAAAATTAAGAAAATAGTAGTCCATAAATATTTTTTCATACATTTAAGTGGGTTGTCACAGGAAGAAAGAAGGGGAGTCGTGCTTTGTGACCAAGGGGGACTTTGCTAAGCACCATTATATCTCAGCACACCTCTGTCCTCCCTTTCCTTTCACCTCTGCCTGGAGTTGCCAGATTTAGAAAACAAAAATAGAGGACTCCGAGTTAAATTTGAATTTTGGATAAGTGGTAAATACCTTTTTTTAGTATAAGTATGTCACAAATATTGCATGGGATACTTGTACAAAAAAATTATTTGTTTATCTGGATTTCAAATCAACTGGGTATCTTCCATTTTATATGTCAATTCTACACATGAATACTTACACCTCAGTTTTCACATGGTGACTTTTCTGGTTTGATAGAATTGAATTCAGTTTCCTGCTCAGCCACGTATGAGCCCTGCCTAGGCAACCTACTTGACCTGGAGGTGATAATTCTTATTGCAGAGAGCTGTCAAAGGATTATAAGGAGAGAATGCAAGTAAATCCCCTAGGTTAGGGCCAAGAATATGCAGCTACTCAACAAACATTGGCCAAATGTTTATTTCCTTTTCTTCATTTAAATTCTCCCTCCCTCTCCCTCTTCTCTCAAATAAATAAATAAAATCTTAAAAAAAAATTCTTTCAATTCTTCCCCTAACTTCCCTGAGAAGACTTAGGTGCTGCTCCCTTTTCCCTTACAATAGACTGTACCTATTTCTCTTCTTGTTCTTCTTCTTTTTTTTAAGTAGGCTCCACACCCAGTGGGGCTTGAACTCACCACCCCAAGATCAAGACCTGAACTGAGGTCAAGAGTCAGATGTTTAACTGACTGAGCCACCCAGGCACCCCTAAGCTGTACCTATTTCTATTATAACATTCATTATATAGAACTTCAGGCCTGTTTTGTAATTATGATGGTATAGACATATCAATTCCTTCCTTTCTTTCTTTTCTATCTCTCTTTTTTTTTGTTCATGTTTGCCTAGTGTAGCTTTTCACTACTTTTTTCTTTCAAACTTTCTAGGTTCTTTTATTTAAGGTGTGTCCTAAATAATGGGCTTCTAATGGATTTTTAGACAGAAAGTCTGATAATCTTTTTTAACTGTAGAATTTGGTCAAAAGTCTTCATTTTGCCCATATTCCTGGAAGATAATTTTGCTGGGTATACTTTGTATATCAGTAGTTATTTTTACTCATTGTTTTTAAGACAATATCCTACTATATTCTGGTCTCCACTGCTGCTTATAAGAAGCCACTTGTCTGTGTAAAGTATTTTCTTTTTTTTTTTAAAGATTTTATTTATTTATTCATGAGACACAGAGAGACAGAGAGAGAGAAAGAGAGAGAGAGAGAGAGAGAGAGGCAGGCTCCCCACGGAGCAGGGAGCCCGATGCGGGACTCGATCCCAGGACCCCGGGATCATGACCTGAGCTGAAGGCAGACGCTTAACCAACTGAGCCACCCAGGCACCCAAGTATTTTCTTTTTAGGTGATCTGTCTTCTCTAATGGGCTGCCTTTACATCAGCGGTTCCTTTTCCTTAGTATTCTGCAGTTTCACTTTTCTAAGTATGGCTTTCTTTTTCTTCATCCTGCTTAAGATTTTTTTGAACTTACTGAACAAGATGATTGTTAATTTTCATCAGTTCTGGAAAATTCTCAGCCATTATATCTCAAAAAACTGCCTTTACTTTGCTCTATCTTCTGTTCTAGAACAAATTTAGCCTCCATGTCACTTCTTTTTTGTGATTTCAGTGTTCTTGATAAGAACATAACATAGTTGCTGAGTAACAAAACTGAAGCCAGGCTCTCTGGCTTGAATATAATGGCTCTCTTATTAGGTATGTAAATTTGTGCAAGTTACTTAACCTTCCTATGCCTCAGTTTCCTTATCTCTAAAACAGGGAAGTAATAGTATCTGCTTTATGGGATTATTGTAAGGATTACAAGAGAAATGATATGTAAAGTGCTAAGAAAGGTATACAGTGTGTTTGCTCTTAATATTTTTCTTTCTATGCTGCATTATGAGGAATTTTTTCATATCTATTATACAGTTCACCAATTTTTATTTTCTGTGTCTAATATGTCCTTTGAGATGCTGGTTCTATTGGCATATTTTTCATTTTCAAAAGTACAATTTTGGTTATTTTTCAAATTGCCTGGTCAATCTTTTTAATCATTTACTTTTAGTATATTCTTTTTTTCTTTATATTTTTATATTTGCATTGACAGTTGCTTCTGCCAGGTACCTTCTGTAAGACACCAAGTAAACCTAGGCCACTTTGAAAATTGCTTATACTGGCTTCTCGTCAATGTGTCGGGAAAACATGTTGAGGGAAGGGATAGAGCGAGTTCTCCGACTTGAAAAAGCTGATTTGAAATGACTAAGAAATGAGGGTCTGACAAAAAAGAAACCAAAGCCTGAGGTTGGGAATTCACTTTGAGATTGAGACAGTGGCTTTTAATCTTTGGATGCCGATTGGAAATATTTGGAGAGCATTTTAAAAATATGGATGCCTAGGCCCCTCTCCAGCGTGGGAGCCATGCATCAATGTTTTCAAAAGCTTCCCAGGCAATTCTATTGTGTAGCTGGCATCAACAAGAGTACCATGAAACAAAACCTGAAATCACTCTAGGTGTTCCAAACAGGGAAGGACTGGATGTAGAGGATCAGATGCTGCAACACCATTGGGAGGGCTGAGAGAGAAAAGATTAGGGGCAGCTGCTGCATTTTTTTTTTTCTGAAAACTTCAGGAAATATATAGCATAGGAATAGGCATCTCAGAAAACTGCCATTGAAAACTACAGCTGCTGGGCGCCTGGGTGGCTCAGTTGGTTAAGCGACTGCCTTCGGCTCAGGTCATGATCCTGGAGTCCCGGGATCGAGTCCCGCATCGGCTCCCTGCTCGGCAGGGAGTCTGCTTCTCCCTCTGGCCCTCCCCCCTCTCATGCTCTCTCTATCTCATTCTCTCTCTCAAATAAATAAATAAATAAATAAAATCTTAAAAAAAAATTCTTTAAAAAAAAAAAAAGAAAGAAAACTACAGCTGCTTATGCTCCAAGGAGGGTGATTCAGTGGGAGCCTGAGACCCTCCTCCAGAATGGCTTTTCCGCTCTCTCCAGAAGCCCTTGGGCCTACGTGCTGTTTACAAAGGAAAGGTGATGGCTTCTCTTTAGTTTCACTTTCAAATTGTCACAGGGAAACCCCTTATTACTAGTAGCATCTAACTCTAAACTCTGGCCAGGAAGTCTAAGGGATACAAAGAAGGGGGTAAATGGTGCAAATTTGTCAACAGATTGAGAATCACTGGACTAGGAAAGGTAAACTTCCAAAACTTAGAGCACAGGGGGCTCAGGCCTATCAGTGACTCTGAACATGAAAATGCTTCTTAAAGCATTTATCCAGATTTAAGAAGGCTTGAGGTTAAACTCTCCCAGTGGAGACAATTTTTCTTGATCCTCCAGATTCCTGTAGGTACCAAGAGGAAGTAGGAATATCTTTGTCCTCCTACAGTGCCCTAACTTTTCTGGCAGGGCTAAAGAATTCACAAATGAAGGGCAAAAGAAGAATCTAAGTCAATGAATTAAAGGCAACACTTTGAATCTGATATTCAAATGGAAGGTTTAATGATGCATACCATGAAAATGCAACTATGTAAAAAAAAAGAAAAGAAAATGCATCTGATACCAAAGCTCATATTCTTTGTTCTTCATGCCATTGCCATTTTAAAAGCAAGTGATGGTTTGGATTGTGTAGGGTTCTTTTTAAAATTTTTCACATGAATCATAATGATTGACCATAAACTCTTGCAAAAAAACTGGGCATGGATGAAGGAAAATAAGAGATGCCCCTTCTCGTGTTGGCAACTCTTCTCCTCTTCCCTCTTTCTGAGAGCAACCACCCACCTGGTGTGTTCCCTACTTCTCTCTCACTCCCACGGTCTCCCCCCTTCCTCTTTCTCCCCTGTGCTTCCCCAAGCTTCTTCTCTTTTTCTTCCCTTTATTTCCTTCCTGTTAAAGTATCTGGCAGTGGAGGCAGGCAGAAATGTGGTTAGATATGTGTGGGGTTTTTCATGGGTGGGGTAAGCTCAGACTCTTGTGCCCAGGGCAAAAATGTCACCCTAGAAGCAGACAGGTGAAAAAAAAAAAAAAAAAAAAGAAGCAGACAGGTGCACTCTGAACCTCCCAGATCTTCTTCTGTCATAATAAGATTGGATGTTTACTGCTTGCCAAGATGATCATACTAAGTGTGTTTAAATATAGTCCTTAGAACCATGATTTGCACATATTTAGTACCTTGGTGTAGTATCATTCCTAAATTTTCACAACAAACTTGCAAAGCAGATAATCTTATCATTCCTATTTTATAGATGAGGAAATAAAAGTTTAGAGGAATAAAGTAACTTGGTCAGTTTCAAATAGCTAATATCCAGATCAAGTGGTATATGTCCCACCAATTCTGAGTTTTCCTGATTATACAAGATTATTCCTCCAGTTGTGACATTATACTTAAGAAGGACACTGATTAACCAGAGTGTCCAAATAGTTTGGCCATATGAGGAAGTAAACCATACCATCTTTATCACCCTCATTGATGATGAACATTTATAGAGTGCCATCTCTATACCAAATCCTGTTGATGGGTTTTATGTAGATTATCTGCATGCAAGTAAAACAGTACAACTTTATGAAATATGCAACATTATAATAATCCAATTTACAGATGAGGAAAACTCAGTACTTGCCCAAGACAGCCCAGCTAGTAAATGATAAAGGCAGGATTCCAGTACCAAAGCTTATAATTCTACACTATGCTGGTAACCTTACTTACTTGCCTGAAGTAAGTACAGAAGGGTACAGAAGTTGACAGAAAAAAGACAGGAATATTCAGTCTGGATGTGAAAGAAATTTCCTAAATTGAAAAGGACGTTGGAGTGTGTATGACCTCTTAGATAATATGTAACCTCTAAGATGCTTTGGATCTGGGAGTTAGCTTTTTTAAACCATCAGAGCAGCCCAGCAGGTTTAAGGATGTAATTTTCTAAGTGGCCTTAGTGAAGCATGATGAGGAAAAATGGTTGAATCTGAATCTAGTCTCTGATCCTGTCAGAATTAAAGGCTTATAAAGATTTTTTTTATAGAGTATCTCATTTGTAATCCAAATCACCTTGAGATGGAGTTCTTACTAAACCTATATTTTTTAAGTGAGCCAAGGAAAACTACATTAAATGCACAAGTGATAAGCACCGATCCTGAGTGTATCTATGGCTGTTTTGTTTCTGTCATCAAAGTCATTAACATCAGGCAATTAAGAAGTATAGGGCAATTTTGCATGGTGAAGAAATATTAAAACTAGTGTTTAAAAATTTTTATGATTATGAAACTAGTATTCTTATTATTACAAAAACTTTCACAAAAACCACTGAAAAAGTATACAGAAATTAAAATCATTCATAATCCAACTGCCCAAACCAACTACTCTTAAATATTTGATATAGTCATTTTCAGTGAATACATATTTTCAGATTATGTAGAGATCACTGTATAAACAGTCTTGTCTTCTTTATCACATGAATTTTTTATTTTATTTAAGCATCATTTCAGAGGTTTAATACATCATATGCGTGCAGCATAATTAACTTACAGTTAACAGCCTCTTTGTGTCTAGTCTGTACATTTTGTACATATTGCTGGTATTGCTCTGAATAATTCCTAGAAGAGGGATTACTGCCTCAAAGAGCATGATTACTACTTGTGACCTAGCCATCGATTGCCAAATTGACTTCTGGAAATGTGGGGCTAATTTCAACTCTAATGAACAGTGGTACCTTACCTTTGCCATCATGACTGATGACTGTCATGATGTTTCACTTCACTAATTTTATAGATGAAAAAGATCTTACCATTTTAATTTTCACTTATTTGAAAACCATTGATGGCAGGTCACTTTACCTTGTCAACACAATTCATTAAGGGCACAGATAAAAGAAGTATCTCTAAAGGGCAGTCTTAAACTAGATGTTTCTACTAACGTCAATGGTGAAGATCAGATCACCACAAGTAACTCCCAATGGGTGTGGAAAATACCTAAGGGCTAAGGGTGAGGGAGGCCTAGGGATTGAATGTGAGAGCAGGGAGCACAGCAGCAGGGACTCAAATGCATCAGTTGTTTGTCAACTGGCCTTTCTTTCTTCTACTTGAGGTATTTCTTATTGAGTGAACATGTTGAGTGCCTGTTGTGTGCGTGAACATTCGCTCACCACTTGTTTCACAGCATGGATTCTCTGTTCACAAAGCTCTCTTTGCTGAGAGTAAAACAAGGATGGGTTCCAAGTACAGAAAGTGAGGGCACTTGGTGATCGGGAGGGACCCCCAATGGCAATGTTTCCTTTGAAGGCATTGAATTTAACCACATTCACTCTTCATAATAGAAAATAGAAGTATATCCATCTTTCATTGTTTGTCTTGGGTGGGGGGAATGTTTTCTGCTGTTACTCTTTTTTTTTTCAGATTACCGATTAAAAATGCCCTTATAGAAAAATTGCAATACACAGCACAGCAGGGAGCAATGAACCCCCATGTACCCTTTACCCAGCTACCAACTTGACTCACAGCTGCTCTGGTTTGATTTCTTCCTCTCCCCAACCCAACCCCTACAACTCTATTATTTTGAAGAAAACCCCAGATGTTATATCCATACTTTGATATGTATCTCTAAAAGGTAAGGACTCCTTTCTTAAAAAATAACAATAATACTATTATCTTGCCCCAAATAATTCCTCAGTATTATCAAATAGTCAGTTATTGTTCAAATTTTCCTGATCACCTCATACTGTTTTCAGTTGGTTTCTTGAGTTGGGTTCCAAACAGGGCCTCTACATTGCCTTTGTTGATTTGTTTATTACATCTTTTAAAACCTAGAAATCTTTCCTCTCCCTCATTTTTCTCCAACAGGCAGCTCTGGCTCCTTCTAGGGGGAAATTATATATAAAGTCCACTGGGTGTTATAGGCAACTAATGAATCATTGAACACTCCATCAAAAACTAATGATGTACTACTATACAGTGGCTAACTGAACATAATGATAATAATTAATAAATAAATAAATAAATAAATAAATAAATAAATCCCACAATGTGGGTGCCAGGGAAGTTTATTGTTATTGTGATGGTCATTATTTCTGGACAGAGCTAGGATGTTGTTTTGCTTACACATTTTAATTGCTGTTTACCTATGTATATAGCAGGATGATATTTTTCCTCCTGAGTTTCAGAATTCCATACCTGCTTAATCAAATAGTCCATATGTTTATTGTAACTACTGGTGTCCTAGTTTCTTTAGGGTGAGAGGGGGGATGGCTTACCACATGATCTGGCTCTCAAAATCTTCCTTTATACTCTGTCAGTCATGAATCAAAATGGAAAAAAAAAAAAAAAAAGAAGAAGAAGGGAGAGAGACTGATCCTAGAAGAGCTCCAAAGGCTCTAGTGACATCATCCAAGTTGACCTCTTTATTTTGTGAACAGATACCCCAAGGACAGAGAGGTGACTTGCTCAGGGTGAATTAAGTCAGTAGTTCTCAAATATTAATATGGTCAAGAACCCTCTGGAGAACTTGCTTAAAAATTGATCATTGAGGCTCAGTCCAGAGATTCTGATTCAGTTGGTCTAGGTGGGTCCCTGGTAAAGTCAATGCTGCCAGTGCATGGACTAACCTTGAGTGGCACCGATCTAGAGGTTTCCTGATAAATGGTGAAAGTGAGCATCTTCTTGGCTACAGCTCTGTTAAAAGCACAGATGAACTCACTTTGAACTACCTGGAAAAGCACTGTGAGCACATGCTTCAAAAATCAAGTCATGGGGTCCCAAGCAGGTGAATTGTGGGTTGGCTAGGTAGTTTACCTCCCTCAGTCTACTTGGTGTCTTCAAATTTTCATGACAGATTAATTCCTCTAGGTTAATCCCTCCTTTAAAAATCAGATTCTTAAAAAAAAAAATTCTACCTCTGCTGGCAAATTAAGCCACTGATTTCAATTTAAGCCTGTTTCAAACACCACCAGGAAATCTTATGTGAGTCTCCTGTTGTAGGAAATCTCTGAAATCTCACAACTTCTGCCTGTATCCCTTTCTATGCCCAAATACTTTCTGCAGGATATGTTTAGACATTCTTGAATAAGGAGTGATTTAGCAAACTAGGTATCCTAGAGATGCAAATTCCCAACTCCAGATAAAAGATATAGGATTTACCTGAGTAATAGCCTCAAGGTTTGATTAAATGCAGCCAGAAGTGTCAGAGGTTTGGAAATCTCAGCCGTCTGTCTATGGTAAAAATAGACGACAGATACCCCAAAGTCAAGATAAATACCTTCACTTCATAACCACTCAGCAATCTCGGAATAACTACCTTATGTTATAATAAGGTCCCCTTATTCAAGTTTCTAGAGGCTTTGTGTCACAAGTTTCTATAGGCTTTGGGACATAAGAGGAGAGGAGTAACTGAGTTCCTGCCTATAGTCCCCCCTTGATACCAGTGACTTATCTACCTCCATATTTCCTAGGCTTGTGTTAATAGGTGCATGTGCTATTGTATGGAGGAGAAGGACCCAAGGATAAGTACTGGTGGTTAAGAGACTCAGATTACTCACATGTTTACCTGTGGGGAGTGGGGAAGATAGGTACTAAAGAGCATGGAAGAAACAAAAACAAAAAGGGTAATAGAGTGATCAATTTTGCATACTTGATACTACTTTTGTTTGGACTATAAAAACTACACTGCTGTTCACTCTTCAGACCACCTTTCTCTCCTTCTCTAGATAATGTATCAGTCATAAATCAAAGGATTTTTTTTTAAGCATATCTGATACCTGAAAGATGGCAAACAGTGGTTGTCCTTCTAATGGCAATGAATAAGCAGATAGGGATAATACCCTAAAAAACAAGAGGCCTCTTAAGAATAATGTATTCAGTTAGCTACTGCCAGCAAAATGCTGTGTAATAAGTCATAGCTTATCACCCAAGACTCAATAGCATAAAAAAGCAATTGTTTATCTTTATGGACCTATGTGTTGTCTGAGAGTCAGCCAGTTGGTCTAGGCTTAGTGGGGTGGCTCTGCAGATCTCAGTTCAGCTTGCTCCTTCATCTGGTGCCTGCTGACAGAAGCTGGGCTCTATTGGATGGTTAATTTCCACTCCATGTGTCTTTCTTCCTCCTCCTGGGACGAGGGGCTAGCCCAGCACGCTCTTTTCCTGGTAATGGCAGAGGCACAGGGAATATGTAGAAATACTGCCTCTTAAGGTCTAAGCTCAAAACTGGCATGCTGTCTTTTTAACCTCACCCTATTTGCCAAAACAGTCACCTGGCCAAACATAAAGTCAAGGGGGCTGGAAATATAAGCTGTTCCTGCAGTGGGAGGGATTACAAAGTCACATGTCGGAGGGTGTGCACATGGGATAGGAGAGCGAAGAATTGGGCACAAATACATATTAAATTAAATATTATTACATATAAGAAAATTCAGATAAAATACCATTAGATTCTGATGCTAATCTATAATGCTTTCTTGTGGGTAAGCTGTTAAAAAAATACTTCAGCCAATGTATCCAAGGGGTATCTCTTGTTTAGATTTCTCTTCCTTTTTTGCTGTTTAGATTCTTTAAAGTCTTTTTGTTTTCCACAAGGTGCCAATGTTACACTTGTCTGTATAGAGCCTTATTAGTTAGTGAAATATCCCAACTCTATAGCTTCAACTGCTCCATCACTCTAAGTATATGTCATCTTCAATACATGCTGTCTTGCTGCTAAATAACCTCCAATTCATGGATCAAAGTACCCATTAGTTATATATTTACATGACTGAAACTTTATTTCTCTACTTGAATATCCTGTGTAATTTCAGAGACCATTTATTAACAAGTTCCTAACGCAAGACTCTATACAGGACCCTTTATATCTCTTTGTCTCACTTAGCAATTCTGCAATGTTGATAGTATAATTTCCATTATACAAATGGGGGAACTGAACCCAGGGAGATTAGATAAGTTGCTTAAGGATCAAATTGGTAATAGTATCAGAATTCAAATATGGTTGTATTCAGCTGCAAAGCCAATGGTTTTCCTATTATTTTCTGCATGATTTTTGTTTCATTCCCCCTACCCATGACCCACCACCTACCCCCAGACCTGAGTTTCTAGATTTTCCTCTGAGATACAGTGAGGGGTAGTTTTTATGCCAGTTGTTTTGGTGGCAAATGTTGGTCGGGACCCTTTCTATTCTCTTGAGAGCCCACAGGTGTGGCAGGGCATGTATTATTATCCTCTATAAAGCTGAGAGGGCTAATACTTTGAACTAAAGAGATTTATATAGTTAATAAGTGGCAGAGCCAGGACCTAGACTCAGACTATTTTTCTCTTACATCATTTAAATTACTACATTTAATCACAGTAATTGGAAGAATGACAGTGTGCATTTTTGGTAATAGAACTAGCCAGTTAACTTGACTCCAAAGGACTGTATTTTCCTTTAAGACTCTAGAAGAATTTGGGAATAATAATAGAGTGAGTATTCCTTGCATTACAATAAAATAATTAAATATATCTTGTTAGAAGAGAGTTACTATGCAGTGTTATAGTGGACTAGGTTCTAGAGTGTTAGATTTATAACAGGATTCTTCAATAACCTGGAACTCTTGGTAACTGATTGCTGGTTACATAACTTCTTTAACAATTCAAGTTATAGAATAATCCAAAAACAACCTTAAATAAATAAATAATAAATAAATAAATAATAAATAAGTAAATCAATTTCCAATGAACATTTTTTAATGTACATATCTGGTGCAAGGAATCAAGAATTGACTTTTCTTTGTGTTTTGATCTGCCATTTTTGTAGCAAGCGCTGTTGCACCATGGTTTGTTGCACTGATGTGTAGAAACAGGATGTAAGCTGTTACTTTATTTGCAATGGCTTGCCATTGATCTCTGTCTCAAGCATTAGAGGAGTTTTGCAAAACTCAGTGAGTCCTGATTTTGGTTAGTTTTACCCTCAATAAAGCTGGAAGATGAAGTTTCTTTCCTGAGCATTATTTATCTTATCCTGAGTTCTTCAAAACATGTTATTACAAGAATTTTTCATTATTGATATATTTCAATTTTTTGAGGTTTTTTTTTTTTTAAAGACTTCTAGATGGGGAGGGAAAGAATGAGAAATTGAGATTTATGGAGTAGCTACACAGTGTCTAGCCCCATGCTGGGTGCTTTACATAATTTATCTCTTTATTGGTCCCATATTACAGATGAGGAAATAATGGCATTTTTATTAATGCAAACCGAAGAGAACTCTAACTTTTGTGTTGTTGTCATCAAACATTGGTGCGTTCAAAATTTGGGCTATTTCCTCCTGTTCTCTTTGCTATTAGAACGTATTTCCTATACTAGATACCTAAACTCGTCTGTTGCCAAGCAGTATCAACATCATAAACTTATTATATGTTGACTGCAGCACTTTTAAGTCTCAAATATACACACTCCACTCTCTAAAACAAGAGAATTTGCCTTTGCCCAGCATTCCCAGAAAGAGTCCAGAAATTCTTGGGGCTCCTTGGTGGCTCAGGTGGTTAAGCAACCGACTCTTAATTTCAGCTCAGGTCATGATCTCAGGGTCGTGGGATCAAGCCCTGTGTCTGGCTCTGTTCTCAGCTAGGAGTCTGCTTCTCTCCCTCTCCCTTTGCCCCTCCATGCTCTCTCTCAAATAAATCTTAAAAAAAAAAAAAGTAAATCTTAAAACAAACAAAAAAAGTAAATAAAAAAAGAGAAGGGGTCCTGAAATTCTTTCCAACTGGACCATCTTGAGTCACATATCCATCTTGAACCAATAATTGTGATTAGGGTGTGAATTAGGGAATAAAATGTTCTGCTCAGTTTACCTTAGCCTAAGATTAGTGTCCCATCTTTGGAGTTGAGACATGGAGTCAACTTCTTCAAAATGACATAGATTCTGAAATGGAAATGATAGGTTTTGAGGAAGGCAGAACTGGAGTCCTAGGAGGCAGGCAAACACAACCATCCACAACATTATTCATTCTTTCAGTGAACCATGTAGACAACAAACTGTCTTCCTAACTGTGGGGAAAACTAAAAAAAAAAAAAAAAAAAAATTAAACATAGTTCCTTCCCTAGGTGTCTATATATTTATTATGGAGAGGGAGGAGCTAAATTAATAACTATAATAAAACTTGAAATGATATGAAACAAAAGTGGTACAACTATTGAGGTGGGAAAGATAATTACTTTTCTGGAGGAATAACAGAAAATTCTTGAAAGAGCTGAAAGATGACTTAGAACATAAAGGACGAGTTAGAAATTTTCTTGGCCATGTGTGATATGTTGCTGGGAGAAATCAGGACACAGGAAAAAAAAATAAGCTTTTTTTAGGGAATAGGATGGACAGAAAGATACAGTAAGTAATAGCCAGGGCTTTAGTAGAAACGTAGCACCCTGAAAAAATACTACCCTATTTCACTGTTTTATTTGGGATTAATTTCTTAATAAAGATGGTAAAAAAAAATAAGCATGTGGATGAAAGTATAATTTCTTGTTGGTTGAAAGTGGTAAATTCTGTATTCTTTAGTGAGTTAGTTCTGTTGCTCAGGAAGCCAGTGTACTGCAAATTATATTTCTTTGTTTAAATGGTTCCCTTCTTAAGAATTTTTTTCTTTTCTTTTCTTTTTCTTTCCTCTTTTTTTTTTTTTTAGAGAGAGAGAGCAAGTGAGTGAGCATGGGCAGGGGGTGGAGAGGGGCAGAGGGAGAAGGAGAGAGAGAATCTTAAGCAGACTCCATGTCCAGTGCAGAGCCCGAAGCAGGGCTCTATCTCACAGCCCTGATATCATGACCTGAGCCAAAATCAAGAGCTGCACGCTTGACCGATTGAACCACCCAGGCGCCCCAAGAACTTCTATTTCTGAATAAAGTTTCAACTTTACTTATTTGCTTGTATCTCATGTGTTATAAAAGAGGGTGTAAAGTAGCTGAACTCAAGCTTTGTATCCAAACATTAAAGTGAAGGTTTTCCCTTATAGACTGGGCTTCCCACGGGGCCAAGGGTGTTATGAACATTTATTAGAAGGTAGATATGTGGAAGGTTCCCTAGACAGTGAGCCTCAATTTTCCATGATGGGTGTGATTAAAAGGGAACAAGGACATGTCCAAACCATGGGGGTGTCTGATTATAGAGGGGCCTTCCTAATTATGTGTCTGATTATGGTTAACATTTACATCATTTTTAAAACACATAAATAACCCTCAGCAGGGAACGTGGCCAGAAAATTCAGATTGAGGCCTTGTGAGAATGAGAAGCGGCTTTCAAATCTACGAAAGAGAAAAGCTATGCGTCTTTCCTCTAGTCTGGAGCATATGGTCTAAAAGAGAACCAATAAAAAGAGAAATACAAATATACCTCTGTCACCTTCCTTTCCCCCCAAATTAAGTAGATTGAGGACATCTCTGAACAACCAGGCTTAGATAATTAAATTGTATATTTGCTGATCAATGTGTTCAGGCTGTAATGAAGAAGACTGTGACGTTCATTAAACAAACCTTTCGAAGTTTGGTGTCTGTCTTTTGTGGCTCATGTTATTCCATCCCCGGACATTTCCTGTTTTCTCCTCTCCCATACTCTGTCTACCAAATCCTTTCTATGCTTCAATTCCACTTCCAAAAGCAGCCTCTCCTGTGAAGCCTTTCTGGGTTTTTCCTTCTCCCAGTTAGGCTTTTTTTCCCACTACTCTGCTCTCAAGGCACCCTCGCATTCTGCCTTCGTGTATTTCTACTACAGGTATCTGCCTCCTTCAGTAGATGATAAGCTGCTTGAGGGCACGACGGTGTCTTCTCTTGTTTGTGCCCATCATTCACTACTATATAATCTTTACACATCTCTTGAGAAAACATATACATCTTAAATAAAATTGTTTAAAGGTAACATACCAGGAAATTGGTCTCTGCTCTCATAGCTTTGCAAAGTATTGCTTCTTCTCTTTGGGATGAAATTGATCAATTACATTGAAAGTTGCCATCATTAAAAGGTTTATACCTAGTAAGGGAGATGAGAAGTCTTAAATTCAACAAATACTCAACAAAATATTTCATGTTTATTACGAACCTACCATCATACTATAGTAATGGACCAATAGTCATGGTCACTGCCCTCATGGGAGATTCTTGTCTAGTGAGGGAAATGGTCAGTCAATGTACAAAATAACAGGCATTTATAGTTAGACATTGTATTAAATGTTATGAAGAAAGGGAATGGTGATTCAGGATAAAACAGAAGCTTTAGAGAAAATGAGGGTTAGAAAGTCATTTCTGCTGATGAGCCTTGATTTGAAGTAAATGGAATGATGACATGAATTCATGGAATTTCTTGAAAAAGCTTCTCATAGGCAAAGGAAACATGGCATTTACCCTAAAGAGGAATGAGAGGAACTGATATGAGATACCTCATCCACATAAGTGTGGGTTCTTCTGAGATAACAAGGGTGATAGAGAATATGAAAATATTTCAAGGATTTTAAATTTCACATGCCCACCAACAGCCTGGAATTTGAAGATACAGTATCTCAAGCAGAGCTCAGATTCACAAAACTCTTCTATTTTAGGTTTTCCTGATAGGTTTTGTGGGGGACATTCTAGGGGCATGAAGATTAAGCTTTACTATTTGTAAATGGGGAGTTTCATCAGATGATCTTAACTTTCTCCTGTAATCTGGGAAGGCTGTGGTATGCAGCACAATTTGTATTTGAACATGTCCACACAAATCTGGGTGGTTCTGACATTACAGACCCAGAGGCTCCGCCATAATCCAGATTTCCTTCTGGTGATAATGCAAACACCAAAATTATGGCCACCTGTATTAGTTTCCTAGGGCTGTTACAACAAACTACCATAAACTCGGTGGCTCAAAACAACAGAAGTTTATTCCCTCACAGCTTTGGAAATGAGACATCTGAAATCAAGATGCCAGTAGAGTTACACTCCCTCTGAGGGCTCTAAAGGAGACTCCTTCCTTGGCTCTTCCAGTTTCTTACTGACTCCAGGCACTCCTTGGCTTATGATTGCATATTTTAAATCTCTGCCTCTGTCTTCCCATGGCCTTCTTCTCTTCTCCTGCCTCTCTACTGCATGTCTTTTTTAAGGACAACAGTCATTGGATTTAGGGCCCACATGGATAATCCAGGATAATCTCATCTTGAGATCCCCAATTACATCTACAAAGATTCTTTTACCAAATAAAATCACACTCACAGGTTTGGAGGATTAAGACTTGGATATATATCTTTGGGGGCTGGCCACCATTCAACCCCACTACACGATTCCACTCAGAAAATATGGGAAAGACAAGGCATTTCTGCTTTCATTGTACATAGCAGTTGTAGCTATAAATAAATATAGAACATTAATAGCAATACTAGCATGTCGAGATGAAAAAGTATCCTCCAGGGAAAGAGTTTTAAGCTAAGTCAATGACACAAGTTTGAGATCTCTAGTGAATGCCACCTTTCCCCCTCAGACAGTCTTGGAACTTTAAGGCCTAAGTCCTTTTTGAATATTCTATTTTAAGGCCCATCAAGACTGACGTTAATTCTGTGGCCAGAATCCAGAGAAGCTGCTGATTTGTTATCAGGTAGCTTTAAGAAGACGAAAGGTGAACCAGAAAGCCCAAAAGAAATGTCTTTGGCTGCCTGGTAACCAGGACTATTGTAGGTAGTTCTGTTGTTTGAGCCTAAGGTGGAAGTCTGCAGGAGCTAAGAGATGGAGTAAGATATGACTGCAAAACCCATGTCTTTGTTAAATCATAGAATCTCAAGACTGGTCATCTTATTTGACCATCAGATTCAGTGATGATTTATCTGTACAACAATCTGCTAAGAAGTTTTCTGATCCATATTTGGATATCTGGTGCCTCTTCTTTTATCCAGCATTGTTAGCAGTTTCTTCTATTTTAACATGGATTTTACCTTCTGTTTAATAGACAAATTGGTCCTCGTCTTCCTGTATAAAGAACCAAAATGCTCCTAATGGCTTAGTTCCTCTCTTCAAAAATGTTGAAACTTACCCTTTGCCACATATATCTGAGAGTCATGAGTCACTGTTGTAAGAAGGGCATAAACTGTCTAATCTTCGAGCTCACCTTGGCCATGGTTAGAATGTGCAGTTTAGGGGCAGCTGGATAGCAAACCAAGAGCAAAGAAGCTGAGAATTGGATGGGAAACTGAGGACATTCGTGGCATTTCCTACTCTGGGGATTTCAGTAGGGTACTATTTCAGCTCCTGTGGGACAGGGCGGGGAATAAACTTTGAAAGGAAGAGCTGAGGGCATAAGAGCATAAGACAAAGCTTGAATCCTTCCAGGGATTCCATTAGAAATAAATCAAGGATGAAGAGAAGTAGGAGCAGCCCTTAGAAACAGGGGCCAGCAGGAATAATTGAGGAAGTAGGTCCTAAAGAACTTTACAGTCAGGCTGGAACCAATATCTGAAGAGCTGACTGGTCCTGGAAGGGTCATTGATCAGAAAGCTACAACTAAATAAAAGGGAGGGCATGGAGTGAAAGAAAGGAGTGCCAAAACAAGGAGAAGTAGATGGGGTTTGGGAAGGCTCAAGATCTAGGGAGGCTGGAAAGTGAGCCAGGAACCAGGCAAAAGAGCAGTCAGAGGCAAGATTGGCATGACTCAAGCCTGGCACTCCTAGGAGAGGGATGTGCCCCAGCTGTTCAGCTCTTTATCCAGGGATTCCTGGGTACAGAGCAGCAGACCCTTGCAGATACCAGGCCCTTATGTCTATCAATGGCTACAGATGGGCTTTCCTGTGCTAGAGCTCTCTGAGGTTGAGCAGCTGGTCAAGGCCTACCATAACAATCTTTCAGTATGACTTTCAATCCCAAAAAGGGGGGGTTAAGGACTTAATAGTTCAAAAAGTGAAAAGGAATTAAGAAAGGGGCTCAGGAATCTATCTTTAGGACAAATTAAATTTTGGTAGTTAAATTTTAATGCAGTTTTTTTTTCAATTATATTGCAATCTGGTAACTGCTTCTCAAACATTTATTGACTTTAGAGAATATGGAGTGGACCTATTTTAATTACTTCTCTAAGTCTCCTGCTAATATTCAAATTAATTGTCTTTATTTTTTTTTTAAGATTTTATTTATTTATTTGAGAGAGAGAGAGAGAATGAGAGAGAGCACATGAGAGGGGGGAGGGTCAGAGGGAGAAGCAGACTCCCTGCTGAGCAGGGAGCCCGATGCGGGACTCGATCCTGGAACTCCAGGATCATGACCTGAGCCGAAGGCAGTCACTTAACCAACTGAGCCACCCAGGCACCCAAATTAATTGTCTTTAAATACCCTGGTCACGAGACATAAACAAGTGCACTGGAGAAACAAGCAGAGATGGAATGTCCACTTTTTATGTCCAGGAGGACTTCTGTACTGCTGTAACCCAATGAAGAGACACTCCACATCTGAGCTTCCGTGCTGCCACTTGTTAGCTGAGTGACCTTGGGAAAGTTACTTAACTCTCCTGAGTCTCAATTTCTTTCTTTTTTTTTTTTTTTTTTTAAGATTTATTTATTTGAGAGAGAGAGAGCGCGTGTGCGCATGTGCACACACGGGGGAAGGGCAGAGGGAGAAGGAGAGAATGCTCAAGCTGACTCCCTGCTGAGCACGGAGCCCTAAGCAGGTCTGGATCCCAGGACGCTGAGATCATGACCTGAGCCAAAATCAAGAATCCGCTGCTTAGCTGACTGAGTCACCCACTGAGCCTCAATTTCTTCATCTGATATTTGGGATAAAAAATACCCATGCCCTAGACTTCTTGGGAGGATTATAAGTAACGTATGTGAAATTTCCATCATAGTGCCAAGAATGGGGGCAGGGCAGCTATTATTACCAACAAATTGTGTTCAATAGACATGTCCACTGTTGGTAAGAAAGCATAAATTCAGAGTTACCTGGGACTAAAGAAGGGAGGAGGGTGAACTTCGGCTAATTTCTGGCTATTGTCTGGCTAATTTCTCAGCAGCTTTGACTTAAAGTCTTTTTTTTTTGAGGAAAGTCTTTCTGCTCTGAGTAAGCTTGTATTTCCTATTTACCTTGAAGCTATGGTGCCCTCCTACCACAGATGTTGGTTAATTCTCAAATGAAATGCCAGCTTTCCCTTAACAAAGAGGCTCAACATTCTCCAAAGTAATTTCTCAGTCCTCCTCAGGTGTTTTCTTGGCCACTTGCAACTTCACTCACTGGCAGATTATACTGGGCTCCAAGGCAGAGAGAGGTCAGTGATTTTTCCAGAGCTGTATTTAGATGGGAAGGGAACCACAATTTGAACAGGAGAACTTATAAAACCTTTAGAACTTCTGGTAGTTTTCTTTCATTGTTGGCTTTGCTCACTGAGGGCGGAGTATACTGTAGGTTCAGACTTCATAGCACATTTTAATACCTACAGACCTACAGAGGTGTGCAAAGCTCTCCCCAGGAATGGAAAGACCTCACAGACTGCTCCTCATTTGGGGAGAAAATATGTGGTAAATAGTGTGCTAAGATGGCTTATGAAGTAGTGTAACTCTCACTCTGTGCAAACACAAAGCCTCTGAGTTTCAACCTCATGGGACTCTGACATCAGCTCTTACTTCCCTTATGGGTAACCAGAAGTTGTAAAGTCAAGAACAGTGTTTAACATCTCAAGTAACCGGAGAAGTAATAGCTCAAACTCAGAATGTTATTGTTGGTTAGGATTGATATTTTTGATTAGTGAGGCTGTAGATCTAACTTTATTTGACACTGCCTAAGCAAGCATTTTTTACAATTTTAGTTGAAGACCCAGGAGATTCCTTTCAAACTTTAGAAATAGGATAGCAAAGGAGAGACTGCAAACACATACAAAAAATGCAGGGCGATTTTTTAATATTTACTTAGGCATATCATTCTGTCAAATGGATTTCTATAGGGTTGACATTTATGTTTTGTTGTTTTCCACATTGGTTCTGGTATTTTCAGACAGATTTTCTTTTTTTTTTTTTAGCTACCCTGAGGTGATCCTTAACATGGAGCTGTCATTCCAGAGTCTTTTCTCAAAATATTTTGGATAAAATGCTGCTTGTTTTCCCAGAGTGATTAAAGTGAATGCTCCTACTTTTTTTTTCAATAAACATAACAAAATATAATCTAAGGATAGCTCACAGGCAGGGAAAGCTGTTTGTCCACCAGCAACCTTTTCTCATTGTTCTGCCTCTTCTAGCTGGGTTGGATATTTATCCTGGCTCCTGATATCCTTGAAGAGGGACTTTGGGGGATGCTTAAAGCATAGCTCTGCCACTCAGAAGCTGTCATTCATCTCTCTGGGTCTCTGGAGTCTTTCTATAATGGTCATGTGTTATGGAAACAGTTCTGCACTGGAACAGGAGACTGGAGGCTTAGATAGTGACTACTTTGTTAGGTAACAAAGGTTTCTGTGTGGGCTGCAGTGTCTGCCTCCATTTAAATGGTGTGCTGGATACTGTGATCTCTAGGTTTCATTCTAGTGCTAAGATTTTGTGATGTTGTCTTCTGATCCCTGGCACAGCTGTTCCTCTAGTCCTGGTGACAGTGGTGAATCACACACCATTTATGGCTCCTTCATTTCTGGGTGGGTGGGTATTGAAACAAGGAAAAACTGAGACAAGAGTGATAAGCGCTATGAAGAAAATGACCGGGCTTGTTATCTCATACTGAATGAATCTGCTCACAGTCTCATCTGTTCAGAGTACAGCAGGAGGAAGTGAATCCAGGGATGGGGTGGGAAGCAAAGAAAAATGAAGTGTAAGGTCAAAGGGACCAGGCCTTTTATCATGGGCCTGGCCAGGTCACCCATTGGCACTGTGGCCACAGAGCTGTCTAATCAGGGACCTGTGAGTTACACTTCTTTCCTCCTCTCCCAACAGGAATGCAGTCCATTGCTTAGCACCATTGATTCTGTCTTATTCTTTGCCTTGTCAGTAATGATTCTCTCTCTCCCCCTCACTACCAGAGGCTCAGTTCAGATAGTTCCTCTTTTGTAAGCCATACCAACTTCTATTCACCAAGAATTTTAATTCTTTAATTTTCATCAAGAGTTTAAATTCACATTTTTTGGTTTCTCCAACCCCAGAGTCTTCAATTTTGTTTACTTTCGGGGCAAATTCCCCTAAGTGGTATCACCTTGCACCAATCCTTATGATATTTAAACTTGATCAGTACAATAGCCTGCTAATGGTATCACTCTTTTTATCTTGCCCTCCTCTAATCTTTTCTCCAATAAAACCAAAAAACAGGTTTTGGAATTGAAATACTAAATGGCATTTTATATTTTAAAATTTGCATCTCTCATAATTTTCAGGATAAAATAAAAAATCCTTAGAGTGGCAACATGCTATGTATTTGGCAAGCTTCATCCACATCTACATTCGCCTGTGTTCTACTCATTTACCTTATGTTCCAGGTACATCAAACTATAGGTAATTCTCTGAACATGCATCCATGCTTTTTCTCAGACTCTTGTCTATACCTGGAGTATTCTATCTCTTCCTCTCTGCATCTGGAACTTCAAAGCTTTCCTTAAGATCCAGCACCTGTTATACATCTGTGCCCAAGAATTACTCTATTGCCACTACATTCTGATGCTTTCACTCTCCACTGTCTGTTAAATTAACTACTGCCCTTTTTGAATTCCTGTGGCATTTTTTTATGTACCTATAGGTGTTGTAAATAATTTATGTACCTCTTCCTCCCCTATCAGACAGAGATTTAAATGCAGGGATGTGTTTTGTTCATCTCAGAATCTTCACTATGCGCTATACAAAAGACACAATGACATGACTTGTTTATTAAATGAAATGAAAAATCCCAAGTTGATTGTAGCCGCTTTTCTGTTTAGAAATAAGGGGGTCTGGGACCTACGGTCTTATGCACTCATGAGGACATGGACTGCTTACTGCCATTTTGTAGGACTCTATAAATTTCTTAGGACTCTCACTTTGTAGACTGGTATCTGATGTTGGCTCTATCATGGATTCCTTATAAAACAACTACAGAAGCCACTTCCATGTCTCACTTCTGATATTAAGGTAGTCCTCGGGCCATGGGCAATGACCACCAAGGCCCAAGCAAGTTTGTGGGCAAAGCATTGGGAAGGGAACTTCCAAGACACAGGGAAATAGCCCCCAGCCAAACCACAGGCTAAGCTGAGGAGCTCTGCAGTACGTAGGCTGAGGTCAGAACAGAATAATGAAGAAATCATTCAAGCAGAACAGGAGAATCCTGGTGCTCTAGTGGCAGAGAGGCTAAATATGGAACTACAAAAGCCAGTGGGAAGGATCTAGCATGGCATGCTAAGACGTTTACACATCTCCAAGAGACAGTGGGAGGCCTGGGGAAGTTTTTTAAGAAGAGACATAAAATAATTTATCATAGAATTGGACTTAAGACTCAGTGTCTAGCTGTACATTTAGGGTCTACAGAGAGAAGAAACCTGGAGGTTTGAAAGATAGCATTGTAGGAAAGGCATGAAAGTATACAAGTCCAGGGCATAGGATGAGGGTGAGGAAATAGAGGTGGGGGTGGGCATAACAGGACGTATGCCTTGAAACATAAGTTGGGGTCAGATTGCAAAGGGCTTGTAAGACATGGTAGGTGCCAAAGGAACCAAAGAATTTTAAGCAGGGGAATGAAAGAGGGCAGAGGGAAACTGAATGTGCAGCCAGGCTTCTTGCTGAGCTTCAGGGGTCAATCACAGATAAGAAGAGATCCCTGCCAAGGCAAGGTGGTTCATGGAGAAACAGGGAGACAGTCCCGCTCCCTTAAGAGAGTTTGCTTTGGGTCTATAGTTTATTTCTGGGATCTTGACATCAGTTACTGGATTAGATCCAAATGGGGCTCTATCAAGAATATGTTTAATAAAGTCAAGATGGTTTTTCACCATTATTTCACCCATTCACTTATTAAAAAATAATTGGGGTGGGGTGCCTGGGTGGCTCAGTTGTTAAGCATCTACCTTCAGCTCAGGTCATGATCCCAGGGTCCTGGGATCGAGCCCCATATTGGGCTCCCTGCTCTGCGGGAAGCCTGCTTCTCCCTCTCCCACTCCCCCTGTTTGTGTTCCCTCTCTTGCTGTGTCTCTCTCTGTCAAATAAATAAATAAAATCTTTAAAAATAAAAACAAAAAAACGTTAGGATCATCCCTGATTCTCTCTCTTTAAAAAAAAAATTGGGGTGCCTGGGACACTCAGTTGGTTAAGTGTCTGACTGTTGATTTCAGCTTAGGTCATGATCTCAGGGTCATGATATTGAGCCCCTCATTGGCCCCATGCTGAGCGTGGAACCTGTTTAAGATTCTCTTTCTCTCCCCCTCTCCTTCTGCAGCTCCCCTCCCCCCCACACATGTACGTGTGTGCGCATGCCCTCTTCTCTCTCAAAAAACAAAACAAAAAACAAAAAAATCCCATGTTACTTCTGAACAGGGTTGTTAATTGCAGGTTGTCTGCTTTAGCTGGTTTAAGCAGAGGCGTCTATAGTCTGTAATACCTTACAAAGTATCTTGGAATGTCTGGAACCAGGCTTGGTTGTTATAGAGAGACCATGGCAGTTTATAAGAAAGAAAAAAGATTTGAGACAGATGATATGCGACTGATGATACTTTCTTCTTTCAGAAGCCAGTCCAGATTCTAGTTCAATAGCTGGAGAAAATAATGGACAGAACTTACGATGGCACATTCACCCTGATTCAGATACAAACACAATATAACTATGTGTTTACTTGAAGGAACTACTTTTCAAAGGGAAAAATAAAAGACAAATACAGAGATTACACATCACATAGAACAGATATAACATGAAGCAATCTTTTAAGTGGGTACATGGAAATCCTATTCCATGCCCACAAAAGCAGAGCTTCCCTGGGCTCAGGTTATTTTTATTATTTTTTTAAGTTAGTTTTATTGAGGAATAAGTTATATGCAAGAAGTGTGCAATTTGATAAGCTTTGACAAATCACTAGAATTGTAACCGACATAATATAAAACAGTCCATCCCTCCATAAATTCTCCCATACCCCTTTGAAGTCAATCCCTTCCCCTGCAACATAGGCCCTGGGCTATACTGATCTTCTGTCTCATTAATTTTGATTTTCTAGAAAAAGAAATGATACAATATGTAGTCGTTTGTGGCTGGCATCTTTTATTTAGTACAATGTTTCTTAACTTTTAAAATTATCGCCCTTATAAAGAGCCTTTTTAGCCATTTGTTCCTTGTTTCTCCCCTCCTTATGAAATTTTAATACCATAGATAAACTCTATGTCTGTTTATGTACTTATGGGTGTTTATGCTTTATACATAGAAAGTAAGGTCTTTTTCACACCTCAGGAATACACTTTTGAGAATATGATTTACATGTATGCAAGTATAATGCTTTTGTGATTCATCAGTAATTCATTTTTGTTGCTGGGTAATTTTAATTATATGAAGAGACACTCATGAAGTGAGTAAAACTAATTGCAAATGTGTTACAAAGGCACTAAGTATAATTCAACTACTGTTCTTCCACAAATTTGATCCTCAGTCTCCCTGTTGTCAGTAAACAGATCTCTAATCACACAATTGTTCAAGTTAGAAATGTAGGAGTGATTGAGATACCTTTTTTCCCTTCATTTCCCCATATACAATCCATTAAATTCTATCAATTTCACCTCTAGATTCTTTTTTTTTAAAGATTTTATTTATTAGAGAGGGAGCATGGGGGGGTTGGGGGGGCAGAGGAATAAGCAGACTCCCCACACTGAGCACAGAGCCCCATTCGGGGCTCGATCCCAAGGCGCTGAGATCATGACCCCAGCTGAATGAAATGAGATGCTCAGCTGAATGAGCGGCCCAGGTGCCCCCCCTCTAGATTATTTCCTGAATCTGGTCTCAAGGGATCAGATTTTGCTATGACCCAGAACATTCTGGACATGGAAGGATTTTTTAATCTTAAAAGAAATGGGAAGCCACTGAAGAGATTTAAATAAGAAAATGAAAGGACTTGACGAGTGTAATTAAAAGATTACTAAATCTTTCACTTAATAAATAATAAACTAGAACATGGATAATGAGTTAGAAGGGACCAAGACTATTTAGGGAAAGGATCTTTCCAGAGGAAAAATGATAGTGGTTCTTTTACGCATTTGAGGGTGTGGGAATGGGAGAATTGGGTGATATGCTGCATTTTCAGTGGGGCCCATGAAAACTTAGCCAAGGTCTCACTGCTAGATGATAACATATGACAAGAAATTCACATATACACTCCTATTGATTGTTGCTGCTTTGACTTAGCTAATTTTCTTTGGCCAAACTAATCAGTATCCTAAATGAATTATGTATATTCTTAAATCTTTTGCTGATGAGTTGAAAGGAATTAGAGAATTAGAATCATACTTAAAGAAAACATTTTGTGTACTTGACACACGCACTCAACTTTCCTTCCATGTTGTAATTTTCCCCCCACTGGCAGCTGCAATACTAGTATCCATGAATCAGCTTCAGATGGTCTGCAATCTAGTTCTATGCAAACTTTTTTTCTTTTAAGATTTTATTTATTTATTTGAGAGAGAGAGCACCCTGGGACCATGACCTGAGCCGAAGGCAGTCCCACTCAGCCACCCAGGCGTCCCTATGCAAACTGTTTTGACTATGTACACACATGCACACACAGACGTCTTTGGGGGCCTCTCGATGAGGTCTTTAACCTATTAATGCTTCAGAATCAATGACTTACTATGTTTTCAGTCTTGGGTATATAGATATGCATATGACATAGTCTTTATTCTTAAGGTACATAAAGTTGACATCATATAAACAGATAAATGACAAAATCACATTGCTAGTGCTAAGGAGAGAAGAACAAAGCTCTGGAAGTTTGTCAGTTACATTGGTGTTTCCTCTCTTCCAGGTGACTTCTGAAGTATGACTCACAACATTTCTTCCTGCAGCCCTATACTGACACCCCATTTAACCAGGCTCTACTTCCTAGTGCTCATTGGAGGGCTGGCAGGCATCATCTCCATTCTGTTCCTGCTGGTGAACATGAACACCCGATCTGTAACTACCACAGCGGTTGTTAACCTGGTGGTGGTCCACAGTGTTTTTCTGCTGACAGTGCCTTTTCGCTTGACATATCTCATCAAGCACACCTGGATGTTTGGGTTGCGCTTCTGCAAATTTGTGAGTGCCATGCTACACATCCACATGTACCTCACATTCCTGTTCTACGTGGTGATCCTGGTCATTCGGTACCTCATCTTCTTCAAGCGCAAGGACAAAGTGGAGTTTTACAGAAAGCTGCATGCTGTGGCTGCCAGTGCTGGCATGTGGCTGCTGGTGATTGTCATTGTGGTACCCGTGGTTGCTGCTCAGTATGGAACGCACCAGGTGTATGACGAGCAGCACTGTTTTAAATTCCACAAGGAGCTTGGTCGTGTATACGTGCGAGCTATCAACTATATGATAGTTACCATTGTCATAGCCACGGCGATGGTTCTCTTGGTCTTCCAGATCTTCATCATTATGTCAATGGTGCGGAAGCTACGCCACTCCTTACTATCCCACCAGGAGTTCTGGGCCCAGCTGAAAAACCTATTTTTTATCGGAGTCATCCTGATTTGCTTCCTTCCGTACCATTTCTTTAGGATCTATTACTTGTACACGGTGGCACACTCACATGACTGTAACGACACTGTTGCCTTTTATAACGAAATCTTCTTGAGTGTAACAGCAGTTAGCTGCTTTGATTTGTTGCTCTTTGTTCTCGGAGGAAGCCATTGTAAGCAAAAGATAACTGACCTATGGAATTGCCTCCTGTGCCGTTAGCCACAAACTACAGTATTCAAAATTCCTTTATACTGGGAGTAAAAATGGGCATAGAGAGGTAGGAGGGGTTATTTCATTACTTGATTAAAACCATGCCTTAATGCGCCCAAATAAAAGGACTATAAAATGTCAGAGCATTCACTCCGGTCCTTATTTAATCCCTACCACCCCTAAATGATGCCTTTAGAAAGACTAGTGATGTTCAGTCTACCTGGAGTTACAATACTGCATTATTTTCCAATACAAAAGGTCTACTTGGCCCATCTGGGCACCATGGGCCTAATGGTTTCTGAGCTTCACCAGCTTATTTAGTTTCATCAGTTTGAAGCATGATCTTCTGTAGGCTTTGGATTGGATTCAGCCCTCTAGTTCTTTTCATTTCACTTAACCTTAGGTAAATTAACCCTGGCAATGAATCAGCCCCAAAGACACAAACTCTATTGACTAACCAGATAAGATATCCATTCAACTCCCACCTTGACAAATATCAGGTAAAGGGGGAGAACAGTAAGAAACTTTTCTAGATTTCATAACTTTCGTGGGAAGTCACTTATCTAGAAATCAAGAGAAACAGAAGTCCTTGTGACCTTCTGCTATAACAAGGTTATCTAGATTTGTCCTTTGAAAGGTCAAGTTTAAGGACATGGGATCAACATCCTCAATAACTCCAAAAATCATTTAAAAGCTTACTAAACATATATGTATAAGGGTGAAACTATAAGTTAAAGAATATTCCTGACCAATATGCTTCTAAGCATTAAAATGAGTTCCTGAGGGAAGTGATTACATTTTTCCCTTTCTGTTTTTTGAGAAAAATCTCTAGATGTCTTGGGCCACAGTTAATTTAGATTTACCTTGGAAACAGAAAGTTACACTCTTTAGAGTTTCCTTCTCTCCTTAAGGTTATGAGTCTTTAAATAAATGAAAACAATATTCTTAAAAAAAAGAACTTTTGAGAAATATATAGAAAAATTAATTTAGACTATGAGATTAGGCTGCTAAGTTGATACATAGGCTTGTGGGCTTTTTCCCTTCTTGCCCATATTTCTACTATTTCCTTCAAAGTTTCATAATTTTGAAACTTTCTGAGGAACTGATCCAGTTTCGTATCTAATGCTTCAGAACTAAAGCAATTTATGATAGGAATAGAAGAATAGAATGAATTAAGGTAAAATTTTTTTCCCAGCAAAATAAAGGATCAGAATTTAAAGACTTATTTTAAATTTGTTTACACTCTATGGATCTACAAATTTACCAGATGAATAAGAAATATCCCTGTGAGTTCCTATAATCACTAAAATTACTGAGTCATAGAAGTTAATTTTGAGGAAGAAAAAGCAGCAACATGCTTCATAGACTTGTTCCCAAAATTTTCCTGCTTTAAAATTTATGTTCTTTTTTAAGTTATATTTCCTTTATTTCTTATCTGTCTTCTTTTCCCATTTTTTCTTAGTTTTTTTTCTTCTCATTTTGACTTACAACATTTGTAAATTTCTAAGACCCATAGAAGTTTTTAAAAAATTTGTTACACCCATAAATAAGAAAATAGTAAAATATAATAAAAATAGTATAGAATGATATAAATA
The DNA here is from genome assembly GCF_011800145.1 of Mirounga leonina. Classification (NCBI taxonomy): domain Eukaryota; kingdom Metazoa; phylum Chordata; class Mammalia; order Carnivora; family Phocidae; genus Mirounga; species Mirounga leonina. The sequence continues at coordinate 51,095,171 of NW_023270451.1, forward strand.
GTAAAATATTAAAATTTCTAAACAGTTATTTATGGAAATTATATCAAATTTCTCTTCTTATATATCTGTGTCTTATTATCATACTATCTGTTAGCTTGTAAATTATATTACAATCTCTTCCAGATTTTAAATTTGTTGAGCTCAGGAGATTGTGTTTTTCCCTGTATTATTATATATTATAATAAAGGGCTTATTTCTTTGGACCTGTAAGAAATATTATCCAACATACAGAGATGCAGTACTCCCTAATATAAAATAACTTATTCATTAATATTTAGAATATAATTGGAAATTTTCAATTTGTCTGTTTATTGTCTCTAATTGCTATGAAAATGAATCTCATGCAGGAGTGGGACATCACTGGCCTCTCAGGCCATTTTTGGATATCAAAATTATAAGAATGTACTACTGGCATTTTGTTGCTGGGGCCAGAGACTAGACATTTTGCCTTGCACACAACTCTCTGCATAGTAAATAATTATCAGGTCTTGCTGTGTATTTGAATGTTCTTCCAGACATTTATGAAATAGAACATATGCTCATAATAGTCAGGTTTTATTTAGTTTTCACAAATACATAGTAATTTTTGGTACAGTTTTAATTTTCTGAATTTTCCAGAAATGTAGCTACCATGGATATGGAGGAAAGATTTTTTTTTATTATGTTATGTTAATCACCATACATTACATCATTAGTTTTTGATGTAGTGTTCCATGATTCATTGTTTGCAAATAACACCCAGTGCTCCATTCAGTACGTGCCCTCTTTAATACCCATCACCAGGCTAACCCATCCCCCCACCCCCTCCCCTCTAGAACCCTCAGTTTGTTTTTCAGAGACAGTCTCTCATGGTTCGTCTCCTTGGAGGAAAGATTTTATTCTGTTTTCCTCAGAACTTTACCAAGAGTTGTTCATTCCTTTGGAAAAGCACAGTATCAATGTCAATACCATCTGCGGCATTAAAATACAACACAACACACCTGTAAACAGTATTTGTAGCAGTTGTATTCAGGTAGGATACTAGATATAGGTGCCCACATCAGACTGCCTGATTTGTCTCCTTTTGTGATCATCTCTGAGCATTTATATATTAAAATATATTACTTTATTATAAATAACTTTCTCCTTCATTATTCATTTATGTTACAGTTAGAATACTATATATATAATACTGTAGGAGGGTTATATTATCTGTAAATTTTATTTTAGAATGGTAAAAGTATTACCAAATATTTGGGATAAAAAGTAAGGTTTTGGGTCTGCAAGCATTGAGACCAATTGAGCTAGCACAGAATCACTTATTTTTTTTAAAGATTTTATGGATTTATTTGACAAAGACAGACACAGTGAGAGAGGGAATACAAGCAGAGGGAGTGGGAGAGGGAGAAGCAGGCTTCCAGTGGGGCAGGGAGCCAGATTCAGGACTTGATCCCAGGACCCTGGGATCATGACCTGAGCTGAAGGCAGATGTTTAATGACTGAGCCACCCAGGTGCCCCCAGAATCACTTTAAAGGGGAGATTTACCAATTATGACATTATGAACAGAAAAAATATTCCTATATTTTGGGAATACTTTTTTTTTAGAGAGAGAGAGTGCATACACACATGTGCACGTGTGTGAGCTGGGTGGGGGGGGAGGAAGAGAATCTCAAGCAGGCTCCATGCTGAGCATAGAGCCCCACGTGGGGCTCAATCTAATGACCCTGAGATCACAACCTGAGCCAAAGGCTTAAGTGACTGTGCCACCCAGGTACCCCTATTCTGGGAATACATAACCTCAGCTTGATTCAATTATAAATTATTTCTTTTGCTTCTGTAGTGATTAAAAGAGTAAACACAACTTTTAAGAAAAAAGTAAAACATGTGGGGTTTTTGTTTGTTTTTTTGATAAGACAAAGGCATTTTCTGAGCCTCACAACTCTCAAATTGGCTCATAGTCAATATCTACCAGATTTTAAACCCAGGGATAATGACAATTTTTGAGGCACAGAAAGAAAGATTGCTCCTGGCACCCATTAAAAAGCTTTCTACTGGGCGCCTGGGTGGCTCAGTTGGTTAAGCGACTGCCTTCAGCTCAGGTCATGATCCTGGAGTCCCTGGATCGAGTCCCACGTCGGGCTCCCTGCTCAGCAGGGAGTCTGCCTCTCTCTCTGACCCTCCCCCCTCTCATGCTCTCTGTCTCATTCTCTCTCTCAAATAAATAAATAAAATCTTTAAAAAAAAAAAAAAAAAGCTTTCTACTCAGCCTTTGTTCATTTCTTAATTTTCCTCTGAAAGGTTCTTTGAGTTCCTTTCTTCCTTAACCTGACATAAATTAGGGAGAAAGAAACTATTTTACCTGTAGGTGAAATGAGCTTTGTGTGGAATGATTCAAGAAGTGGTGAAAATCCCCAAATCCTCCTCTAATCCTCCTCAATGGGACTGCCATTAAAACTGCATTCCTAGGTTAATAAAGCAGTTGTGAAGGATGGCACTGAGCTGAGATGTTCTCAGTCATCAACTTTTGAGTTGGAAGTCAGTGAGGTGAAAGTGTGAAGTTGCCATTTCTTAGATTATGCAGATTTTTGCCCACTTAATCTCTAATAAAATGAGGCACAGACCAAGGCCTCTCTCTCTTACTGGGGGTGGGAAGAGCAAGGGAACTCTCTTTGTGATAGGGGCTGATTACAGCAAATTGGAAATAGTTGGTGACAAAAACCCCATAGTAAAGGGACACAGTGATGGTGGATTTGCTTGGATAATGCCAAGAAAGCTCAGGATATAAAAGGCATCAACAGATATCAGAAACTAGGCATCAGCTGAACCCTGAGAAAAACTTTGGCCATTGCGTGGCTGAGCCTATTTCTGTAACAGAATGGGCATGCCAGGTATTTGACAAGACAGAACTCAGAAAAATGAGCAAGTTCTATTACCTGAAGGAGTGAATGTATTGTCTGAAACTTCCAGAGATTAGGAGCTGGGCCCTAATATCAAAATGTACCAGATGGAGGCTTCAACCTGGGATACATTGTAAAAGCCCAGTGGTCAGCACCAGGCACCACATTTTGGGTAGGATTACCAATGGTGGTGAGGATGGAAAAGGTGGGGACAGATGCTGAAACTGCTCAAAGCCTTATGCTTTAGGCTCAATCTCAGCCTTCAGATGGAGAGGAATATGGACAACCAGCAGAAGCTATCAGGGAGGGACAGAAGATTGTGTCTGATGACAAGTAGCTGAGAGGAAGAGGGGCCTGAGTAAGGCTTGGCTAGGAGTTCTGAGCAAGCAAGGGACAGCAGGAAGATGCTGAGCTCTTAAAAAGCAGATAGGACAACAAAGGCAGCCCTTAAGAAAGACAGTTTTGAACAGAAGATGAGAAGATGCTGGATATCATTGCTTTATTTGAATTTTGTCCTAGTATTTTATGTCATTAACAATGAGTGGTTTCTTGAAAAGCTGAAAGCTCTTCTTCTAAGATCAAGAACAAAGCAAAGATGTCCACTCTTACAACTTTTATTCAATATAGTATTGTTAAGTCCCAGCCAGAACAATTAGGTAAGACCAAAAAAAAAAAAAAAAAAAAAAAAAAGATAAAGGCATCCAAAGTAAAAAGAAAGAAGTAAAACTGTCTCTATTTGCAGATGACATATTATATATAGAAAACCCTAAAGACCACCAAAACACTATTATAATAAAGGAGTTTAATAAAGTTACAAGATACAAAATCAATATTCAAAAAACAGTTTTCTATTTATTATCTAGATATCTATCTACTATCTACTTTCTAGGCATTCCTATCTACTAACAACAAGCTGTCAGAAAAAGAAATTAAGAAAACAATCCCATTTACAATTGAAAAAGAATAAAATACTTCGGAATAAATTTAACCAAGAGGTAAAAGAGCTGTACAATGAAAATTCTAAGATCCTGATCAAAGAAATTGAAGAAGATGCATGGAAAGATATTCCATGCTCATGGATTGGAAGAATTATTATTGTTAAAATGTCCATACCACTAAAAGCAATCTATTGATTCAATGCAAAACCAAAATTCTAATGGCATTTGTCACAGAAATAGAAAAAAAAAACAAAAACCTAAAATTTGTATGGAACTACACGATATTCCAAATAGCCAAAGCAATCTTGAGAAAGAACCATGTTGGAAGCATCACACTTCCTGATTTCAAACTATATTACAAAGCTATAGTAATCAAAACAGTATAATACTGGCATAAAAACAGACCCATAGATCAATGGAAAGAATAAAGAGCCCAAAAATATAATATTATGCAGCCATCAAAAGGAATGAGATCGGGCGCCTGGGTGGCTCAGTTGGTTAAGTGACTGCCTTCGGCTCAGGTCATGATCCTGGAGTCCCGGGATCGAGTCCCGCATCGGGCTCCCTGCTCAGCAGGGGGTCTGCTTCTCCCTCTGCCCTCTTCCCTCTCGTGCACTCTGTCTCTCATTCTCTCTCTCTCAAATAAATAAATAAAATCTTTAAAAAAAAAAAAAGGAATGAGATCTTGCCATTTGCAATGACATGGATAGAACTGGAGGGTATTATGTTGAGCGAAATAAGTCAAACAAAGAAAGACATGTATCATATGACCTCACTGATATGAGGAATTCTTAATCGCAGGAAACAAACTGAGGGTTGCTGGAGTGGGGGGTGGGGTAGGAGGGATGGGGTGACTGGGTGATAGACACTGGGGAGGGTATGTGCTCTGGTAAGCGCTGTGAATTGTGCAAGACTGTTGAATCTCAGATCTGTACCTCTGAAACAAATAATGCAATATATGTTAAGAAAAGAAGAAGAAGAAGAAGAAGAAGAAGAAGAAGAAGAAGAAGAAGAA